>NC_056739.1:116197731-116227731 GCF_019279795.1 Protopterus annectens
AATAAGTGCATCAGTGAAATGTCCTGAAAGAGCCCTTTTAACTCTGTGTAAAATAACTGGATAGTAACCATCCCTGCATACTTACTGTACATCTCAGCAGAACTCTACCTGACCTCTTCTTCCTAAGAAGTTCAGAATGGAACCTGCTTGTGTCATTACATTGGCTGCCAGCATTGCTCACCAGAGTGGCTAAATGTCAGGAGTAGCATTTTCCATCTTGGCATGACTGTGCCAGACATTCACTTTATACTGAGGACTCTCATAAGAAGTCACAAGCAGGGCCTTCCACTGGTCTCTGTATGTAAAGTACAGAAAAATTTTGCTTTCCTTGATGCACCACATAGGGCCCTACCACCTTCAGTGTCCTCAGAAGAATGGCCATAATAGGTCAAAATTCAGAGAAAAATTGTACCTTTTCATGGTCACACAGATTGCCCATGTCGGCATGTGGAAAGCATCTGTGGGTGTGTAGTTAGCATGACCATTTGCAATGCCACCACTGCATTGCATGAAAATGCATGGCGTCACGTTGTGAAGTGTGATATGGTATGGTAAGAGTGTACCACAGCACCTACATATCTTATTACTAATTTTTCTCTTTAGTCCCTTTACATGCCTTAATAATACAATAGTTTTCCTCACATCCCTGCTAGGGTCATTGACCCTTCCATGCATGCTCGCTGCACATCACAGGTACCAGTTTAAACAATTATTTCTCTGATATTACAGGTTATGCCTGAAGGTAAGCAACATCAAAAGAGTAAATTCTCCACGGCAGAGAATGATATTCTGCTGAGGCCCTCTGTGAGCAATAATTGAGCACAACACCCCTTTTGGTATGTACCTTTCTAAGCACCTGCAGCAATTGGTGAGACCACAAGGGTTCCTCACAAAGAAAATTCAAGGTCTTCTGCATCTGTCCCATGAGGATCACCTGAAATCACTATCACTTTATTCTGTTTCATACAGACAACTCAGAGATGATCTCAGCCTTGCATATAAGGTAATTCTCAGTCTTATTGGAAATGCCGCATATCCATAAGTCAAATGGTACACGGGTTACTTGCTCTAATGGCCTTAACTTGGTATGTGACAGGACAGCTTTGTCTCCCTGAGGTTACCACAGCTTTGGAACAGACTCCCACTTCATGTCAAGCAGAGCACCTCATTGGCCCTCTTTAAATGCAATCTGAACGTTTGGCTGGGTAACCATAAATTCACCCCAGGGGTTCCACCTATGCCCCTGTTAGACGGGGGTGATAGGTGCTGATCATGGAAATAAAGGTAAAATTTGGCTAGGCTTGTAAGGGCCCTAGGGTCATTAGCCTAGTGACCTTCTATGATCCTAAGAATGGTGAGCTGTCTGGCACAAGAGATCTGACTGGGACTTCCACATGTATGTCTGGTGGGGCTTACAGAGCAGATCAGTGCTGTTACTGGCCAAAAGCAAGCTCATAGAAGGGTCACTGACATGACAGCACAGGCACACAGCAAGGCAGCCTGCCTAAGACAGAAGTGGAGGGTGATGTGTGGGAGTCTGCCGATAGAGTCACCACTGAAAGACATGAATGAGCTCCTGTTATCTCTGTTTTGTGGTCATTTCAGGTATGCTCACTGCAATTCTAGACTTGCACATGGCCCCTTGGATATCCATCAGTTATGCCCAACATGGTACACTCCATAGCACTTATCTAGTTCAATGTCATACTGGGAACTATATGGGCCCAGTGATGATGGCAGATAATTCCATGTACTGTTAGGGGGTCACAGTGACAATGGTAAACTTGCAAATGTGATGGCCATATTCCCACCCCCTTTCATGGGCATAGCTTCTCTCCTTGTGAAATCCAACCTTAGGACTCAAGATGCCACCTAAAAACAGGATGTGGCCAAATAAAAGCCCAGGGAGAGGCCTCATCCCCAGCAGCAGAATCATCCTTGGTTACTGTCAGCTGCATTGAGCATGTACAGGACCTCAAGGGTCAGGTTGCTGGTGGCCAAGCATGTCACAGGCATTGTCCCCCTCCTGAGCTAAGTGTCTGTATGATCACTATTCAGCATTTGTGCAGGTCCATTATAAAGGGACAACAGAGACCAATACAGCCATAGCTGAGCTGGTCGGGGTAGTACATGGTTAGTGATGACCTGCATGAGTCTCCACAATGGACTTAGGGAATCAGTGCACTGCAGGTTTCCCTGTGCAGCTGCTCATCATGGCCACTACTCTTCTTGCAGCTGTACCACCTCCTCATCATATAGGGAAGCCCACCATGGGGGGTACAGTCCATCTCCATACCACCATCCACTATTGAGGGAACTGTGGGGTGCTGTAAATTTCAATTCAGATGGAGTGTTTGTGCTGAGAACACCTGTAACACTCCATCCTTTATTAATGCTATGGAATGTACTTGTGACCTTACCAGGACAAGGCACACTTTTGAATGAAGATGGGCGTGGGTGGTGCCCCATACCACATACCTGTCCCAAAAATCCCAGCATAGTGCTGCATTGTCTGCTGGATCAGTGTCCATACACCCCCCCCCCATGCACACACACACACACACACACACACACACATCAGCACCACCCACCACCATCCAGTCACAGGACACTGGAGACACCACACCCTCCCTGGCCAGTCTTCCCAGCTCCTTATATTCGTCTGCCCATAACTCACACACACTCAGATAGAGCATTAATCCTCAACCTAATAATAACCTAATAATAACTTAATATTCACTGTATGATTTTCTGATCTGACATTATTTATCCTCTGTGTCACTTCTACTATTTGTTACTGCACGTCACGTGATAATATTATGTAGTTTATTAATTAAGCTATATATGTTGGATCTTTTCTCCCTGGGTCTCTTTTGAAAATGGGATTAATGCACAGTCGGACTTTCCTGGTAAAGAAATACAAAATAATAATAAAATAACAAAACTCACTCTCACACAGACTACCCATTGTTGGTAATTGTCACTGTGCCCCTGCAATCCTGTACATATGATGATAACTTTGCCCTGCCTTCAGTACACTGTTACCTGGGTAACCTGCGTCTGATGCACAGTGTCACCAGCCCATGCATAGTATAGCATAGCCCGTATGTGCATGATTGCATGCATTATATTTCACTGTTACATGTTATGCTTATTCTGGCTCATGGTTATGAACCAGATGCTGCTTCTCAACCAGTATAATGGTGTACTGGGCCTACCTCAATTTCACATAATCCTACTGTACAGCCAACTCCTAGACAAGAACCTCAACAGGAACCTCCTCCTTCACAGACTCCTCCCTTGTAGGTGGCTCCTCCACAGACTCCTCCTCTGTCACAGGCTCTTACCCTATATGTGGCGCCTCCACAGGCTACTCACCAGGCACCTCCTCCTTCACAAGCTCCTCCCCTGTTGGTGGCTCCTCCACAGACTCCTCATCAGGCACCTCCTCCTTCACAGGCTCCTCATCAGGATGGGTCTCCTCCATTGCTGACTGCAAGATTTCCTCTTCCCAAATGTCTCTCCCCTGCTGTATTTGTTTCTGCAGCAAAATGCACACATACTGCAAAGATATTACAGTGTTTTCCAAGACCATACTGCTGTAAACCACCAGAGACATATAAACAGTGAAAGCATGGCTTTAGTAATCTAAAGACATATTTGATAATAATTTCAGTCTTTGACAAGGTAGTGTACACATTTTGTGACAAGGTTTGTGAGTATGTAATAGATGCCTTTAGCCATGATTCCAGGGTGTATCTGACATTGCCAATAAAATGGCCTTGTGGAAAATCACTCAGTGCAAAACATTGATATAAGCTGCATGTGCGCCAGATGTAGGAACTGTGACCACATCTCTGGTGGCTTGCTGACATATTGTATAGTGTACCTTGTACATTGCAGACCACTTGGCAGCTGATTGGTTGGAACCCCTTAAAATTGATATACTTTTGACTCTTCTACCTAGGTACAGTCTTTAATACAATGTAGGTGGTAGTGATAGATCCCAATATTTCACGGAAATGGGCTGTAACATAAAATGCCCACATGGCATTGCTCCCCTCCTCTCTAGTGCATGGGAACCACATATGCTCCCCCAGATGCTGTAGCATGCCATCAAAGAGCTTGTGGATTATCCTTGAGGCAAATGATTGGTTTACATCCACTGCATCTCCCACTGCTCACTGAAAGGACCCTGTAGCTAATATTCTCAATGCTGCATAGATCTTGATATCCCCACGGATGAGTACTCTATACAGCCTATGAGCCCATATATGAGGATGTAGCTAATATTCTCAATGCTACATAGATCTTGGCATTGACAGGGATGAGTACTCTGCACAGCCTATGAGCCCATATATGAGAATGTAGCTAATATTCTCAATGCTACGTAGATCTGGATATCTCCAGGGATGAGTACTCTGCACAGCCTATGAGCCCATGTATGAGGATGCAGCTAATATTCTCAATGCTACATAGATCTTGGCATCGACAGAGATGAGTACTCTGCACAGCCTATGAGCCCATATATGAGAATGTAGCTAATATTCTCAATGCTACGTAGATCTGGATATCTCCAGGGATGAATACTCTGCACAGCCTATGAGCCCATATATGAGGATGTAGCTAATGTTCCAATGCTACGTAGATCTTGATATCCTCAGGGATGAGTACTCTGCACAGCCTATGAGCCCATATATGAGGATGTAGCTAATGTTCCAATGCTACGTAGATCTTGATATCCTTAGGGATGAGTACTCTGCACAGCCTATGAGCCCGTATATGAGGATGTAGCTACTATTCTCAATGCTACGTAGATCTGGATATCCACAGGGATGAGTACTCTGCACAGCCTATGAGCCCATATACGAGGATGTAGCTAATATTCTCAATGCTACGTAGATCTGGATATCCCCAGGGATGTGTACTCTGCACGGCCTATGAGACCATATATGAGGATGTAGCTGATATTCTCAATGCTACATAGATCTTGACATCCACAGGGATGAGTACTCTGCACAGCCTATGAGCCCATATATGAGGATGTAGCTAATATTCCAATGCTATGTAGATCTTGACATCCACAAGGATGAGTGCTTTCCACAGCCTATGAGCCCATATATGAGGATGTAGCTAATAGTCTCAATGCTACATTGATCTTGACATCCACAGGGATAAGTACTCTGCACAGCCTATAAGCCCATATATGAGGATGTAGCTAATATTCCATTGCTACATAGATCTTGACATCCACAGGGATGAGTACTCTGCACAGCCTATGAGCCCATATATGAGGATGTAGCTAATATTCCAATGCTACATAGATCTTGACATCCACAGGGATGAGTACTCTGCACAGCCTATGAGTCCATATATGAGGATGTAGCTAATAGTCTCACTGCTACATAGATCTTGACATCCACAGGGATGAGTACTCTGCACAGCCTATGAGCCCATAGCTAATAGTCTCAATGCTACATAGATCTTGACATCCACAGGGATAAGTACTCTGCACAGCCTATAAGCCCATATATGAGGATGTAGCTAATATTCCATTGCTACATAGATCTTGATAGCCACAGGGATGAGTACTCTGCACAACCTATGAGCCCATATATGAGGATGTAGCTAATATTCTCAATGCTACATAGATCTTGACATCCACAGGGATAAGTACTCTGCACAGTCTATGAGCCCATATATGAGGATGATACATCTCAACCAGCTCCTGCATGGTGCATCTGCCCACATGGTAGTGGTCCATTATTTTTGTCATGGGGGCGTGGTGTGTTAGGAACAGAGAGATAATGCTCCTTCATGGTGCATCTGTCCACGTTGTAGCAGTCCATTATTTCTGTCATGGAGGGTGGGGTATGTTAAGTACACATAGATGATACTCCTGCATAGTGCATCTGTCCATATGGTAGTGGCCCCCCATTTTTTGCCATGGCGGGTATATTAAGCATGGACAGATGACTCGATAGCACCAAGGGAAATTATATGTACCTCCTTCGTTACTGGGAGCAACAACAGCCTCTTGTATATACTTGTTTACTAATGCAGTAGCTACTCTGTAGACATTTTCATGGTCTTTCTCTTTCCCATAATTCCGGGATTGTACTGCAGTCAGCATCTGTGGTAGTAGCATCTTTTGGCATGAAATATATACGTTTTGACTCAAACTGCCATATTGCTCACACTCATTTGGACCTGCCATTGCCCTCATCTTAGTAATGTTCATGCCCAAGTCATTATACCCACCATTTGCATATTATGCTGACTACAGCATTTCTTAACCTACTACGGTTACACTCAGTGCCCCTGTCAATCACTCCCATCCATCCCATGGCTACTTTTCAAGTAAACTCAACTAGCAAAAGGTTTTTGATTCTGAGTATGTGCATAAATCATCAGAATGCATCATACTCATCAATAAAAGAGTTGCTTTTCTTCAAATGCTGTTGCCCCAAAGTTATTGATATGTGGGCTGTATTTACCACCCTGTATTAACGTATACACGAGTGTGTTTGTGGGTACATATACACATACACACACAAACAAACATACACACACAAGCATGTGCACATACATTTGCTTTTAGTTCAGTGCATGTAATGCTGAAGAAGACAGTTTGGATATTGCCATTAACGATACACATTTCCTAATACAAGACGAATGATTCTTAGACTTAACAGGAAATCTCAAAGTTTCTAGGATGCCTTGTATTGAGGATGGAGGGACATATTTTTCCTCTTTGCTTTGATTTGCATGTTTGTAGGACAACAGAAGTAGGAACTGTTGCATTTGATTCTATCTTCCCTTTGAACCATTTACAACTGGTCATTGGCCCTGCACTGCTATGTTTTCATCTCTAAGTATTGAAATTAGTAACGTTAATGCTTTTTTTTTGGCACATCCTATTGATTCAGAGATTATATTTCTTAAAAACCTGCAAAAATACTGCAGTTCTCTGACACAAAAAATGAAAAAAAAGTGTAAAAAGCAATAGCTAATTTAAAAAGATGTATGGTTCTCAGTCTTTTCACAAGGATCATGGTAATATACAAAATGTAAACATCAGAACATTTTTCCTACTCGATACTTCTAAACAAGAAAGTTTTGTTATAGTGGCAGAAATAAGCAATTTGTTCAGATTAAGCTTGGGATTCACAGATGAGAGTTGCGGACTTGCCATATGTGATGCTCAGGAATTCACTGCACAGAATAGCTCACAGCTAAGAAAACATTTATTACATTTTGCATTGCCTCAGAATCACCCACACCCTTTCCATGGCCATCCTGCACATTATTGTTACACTATGCGCTGTTTGTCTATAAACCCCAGCCTTAGTCTTGATGGTAGAGCACTGTTTCACAAATCACATCTCCACTAATATCATCTCTCAACATCTTAGAGCAAGAAATCTGAACAAAGCCATAAATAATGGGGGGACAGAGGCCCAAAAATAGGGGGCAGTTTTTAAATATTGCTCTTTCAGACTTAGAAACTAGATAGAATAACAGGTTTTGCATTAGCATGAATTTTCCTAATGGTATAAAGTCTGAAACTTAAATGTCTATCATTATTTTCTGACTTAATTATGCAATGATTTGCCAATGATTTTTATTTATTTATTTGTTTATTGATTTATTTATTTATTTTGATGTTTGGTAACTGGCTTGGTCCAACTAAGCAAGGTGCCTATTTTCAGTGGAGACCCGAGGAGAAAATCTCCAGTATGATACCATAAATTGTGAACATAATACAAGCAGAGCAGTTGACAGAAAGCCAAAATTACTAAAATTACTAAAATTATATTCAATAGTGTTACATATCCTGGAAATATTGAGACATACATATTTATATAGATTGAAGTAACAAAAGAACGTAAGGTGTTTAAAGGTTTGAGATTGACATGGAGTAGATAATGCAGAGATTACTAAAATTATATACAATAGTGTTACGTATCATGGAAATATTGAAACATCCAAAAATATTGAAACATCCAGAACAATTACAAATATGACTCTGTCATTGTTCATGTTGGTGGGAATGACCTGAGATGTACCTCCCTGGACTACATGAAAAGAGACATGGAAGAGCTCTCTGATCATGTAGCCCAGGCGGGTATGATCCTGATCCTGAGTAGCATCCTGTCCTCACCAAGAATGATACCTCAGTAAAAAGAAAAAATGATCAATTTCAACAATTGGCTAAGCTTCTAGTGTCATTTGAAGGGGATCCAGTGTCTGTCAGCCTGGGATGACATGCTCGACAAGCCGTGTTGCTTCACAAAAGAAGGCTTGCACCTGTCACCCCTTGGCTTTTGAATACTGGCCAAGGCTCTTCCTGCCCCCATAGTGCCTTTTTTAGGCAAGGCTCAAAATTCAAACCCACCACCGTAAACAGCACAAGTAAAAAAATGATGGTTATGCTACTCAACGCCAGGAGTTTAAATCTCAAAATGCATGCGCTCGAAGCACTCCTAAGTATGGAGAACGTCAACATCTGTGCAGTAACTCAAACCTGGTTCAAGGCTCCAGAGAGCACTTCAGCACTACTGGGCTACAACTCATACCACACATTTCGGCCACAGAACACGGACAGAAACACAAAAGGAGGGGGTGTATCCATATTCATCAAGGATACTCACACCTCCAGGTTAGTAGCGCAGCATGATACCTCTGAGATCATCCATGTGCAACTAACAACGGACAAATCTGTAATGCAAATTCTGGCCTGCTACAGATCATCCTCCATGACCCAGGACCACCACTTTGCCTTTCTGGAGACACTGGAAAACATGAAGGTCCTGCCAAACACCCTGATATTGGGCGATTTCAATTACCCTACCATTAACTGGGAAAACTACTTGAGTACAAACTCCCAGGCTCAGCACTTCCTGGAATTTATCAACTCAAATGCCCTGGATCAGCTGGTAAACTCCCCTACCAGAGGCCACAACATATTGGACCTGGTCATCTCCAACATGGGCGACAGGTGTTCTGTACCGGAGGTCAACCCGTCACTGGTTAGATCAGACCATAAACTAATCACCCTGGATGTCCACACCCCACCACTACCCCCAACCAAGGAAACCACAGTGAAAAACTTTTCTAAAGCAAACTTCACCTTACTTAAGGCAGAGGTGGTAAGTTTCGCAGCCCCCACTCTAAAGGATAACACTGCCCAAGATGCAGAATCCTTTACAGTTGCACTCTATGAGCACCTACAAGAATGCATGGATTGTGCCATCCCTAGCAAGACCAACACTCACTCCCCTAAGAGAAGGAAACCAGTCTGGTAGACCCCCTGCCATAAACAGGTTATACAACAGAAGGAGGAAACTAGTTCAGAAAAAAAGCAAATCCCAAGAAGGAAAGACATCCCTGATCAGTATCAGTAAGAAACTAAGGTCCCTCATAAAATCATCCAAGGCTAACTTCAAAAGAAAAATAGCCAAGGATTCGAAAGATAACCACAAAGCCTTCTTTAGCTATGTCAAGAATCAAAGTGGCAACTCACAGATATGCTCTGAGCTAATGCAAAATAGCACAAAATATACTGAACCTACTGATAATGCCAACATCCTGGCAGATAGATTCAGTGCAAACTTCACCTCCCTCTCACCTTCAAAAGGGCCCACAACAATTCCGGAAAAGTGTAGTGTCCCAAAAATCACAGTAGCACAGGTGAAAACAGCCCTTTCAAAAGCCAAAAACACAGCATCAATGGGGCCGGATGGTGTCCCAGGCTGCGTCTTGCACGAACTACAGAACGAACTAACCCCCCCCACCTAAACACGCTATTCAACCTCAGCCTCTCCACAAGCTATGTGCCCATAGAATGGCACACAGCAATGGTTATTCCACTCCACAAAAAGGGGCCACAACTGACCCTGGTAACTATCGCCCAATAAGCCTGACTAGCCTGGTCTGCAAGGCTATGAAGTGCATCATCATGGAACTCATTAACAAAGACACTGTGAACCTCCAAACACTTGACCCGACCCAGTTCGGCTTTGTTAAGGGCAGATCATGCCTACTAAACCTGGTTGACTTCTTCGAGACAGTCATCAAGGCCATAGATGAGGAAAAGGTGGTTCACACAGCCTACCTTGATCTCACCAAGGTGTTCGACACCATTCCCCACTCGGGTATTACAGAAAAACTCACCAGCCTGAACATAAACCCCTATGTCACAAGATGGGTTGCCAACTGGCTTACAGACAGAACTCACACGGTAAGAATAGCGGGCTCCAGGTCTGACTCTAAACCAGTCACAAGTGGTGTCCCACAAGGCTCGGCTCTGGGACCCCTACTGTTCGGCATATATTTCTCAGAAGTACAGGCAAACACAGGAGGACCATGGCCAGGGTTGCCAGACGTCCCTATTTGGGCAGGACTGTCCCAAGATCAGCAGCCTGATCCCAAGTCCTGCCCTGCCGGTTTAAATCCTGGGTAGCCTCCGCTTTGGTTTTTTTTTTTTTTGATTGGCCCATATACCAGCATCAATCAAAATCAAAAATCGCTAAACACAGAGCTTCTTGTGTTTAATGCAGAAGTTAATTGACTCTCCGGCTGACATGGACATCCTTCAAAAAGGCCTTAGTCAAAGTCATGGCCTCAAGCTAAATGTCAAAAAATGCATAGTCATCCCGTTTGGGAAAAACAAAACACCCACGAATTACCACATAGACGGCAGCCCCCTTAAAACAGAAGAGGTAATAAGAGATCTGGGGACCCAGGTAGATAGTAATCTCTCCTTTGACAATCATATTGCCAAAGTAGTTAGAAAATCCTTCTATGTGGCCCATCTAATTACTAAGGGGTTTGCATCTAGAAATAAAAAGGTTATAGTACCCCTCTACTCGTCACTCATCAGACCCATCATAGAGTGCAATGCCCCATTTGGGATGTACCTCACAAGACACTTCCAACAGCTGGAAAGACCACAAAAGCACCTCACCAAGAGGATTACTGGCCTCAAACATATGTCCTATGCAGCCTGACTGAAAAAACTCTGGCTGTACTCAGTGGCATATCGCTTACTCAGAGGTGATCTCTGCCTGACTTACAAAGCCATGTCCAACTCAGAATTGATGGACATGCTCCACCTAAAGAAATCCAAGTCACTGCGAGCCACATGCTCTAGTGAGCTAAACCTTGCCACAACAATAAATAGAACATGCTGGAGGGATAGATTCCTGTCACAGAGACTCCCCATGCTTTGGAACAAAATGCCTAACTACATTAGGCAGAGCCCCTCACTAACACTCTTCAAGAGAAGCCTTGACGAGTGGATGAGTAACAGAAAATACATCACTGGGATCACTTCATTGGCTCTGCTTGACAAAGGCTCAGTTAATTCATCAATGGGGCGGTGAAAGCCGACACACTCTGGCTAGGCTTATAAATGCCCTCGGGCAGATAGCCTAGTACCTACCTATGAACCTACCTATACATATTTACATATATTGTAGTAGCAAATGAATGTGTGAGAGTGTATTAAAATTTAGTTAGATTTGTTAGAACACCACAATTTTATGACAAACGGACCAAACATATGAGGCAAAATCCAGGACATTCTGCAAAAATCTGTGCATTTGAGGGGTATGCCACTAATCATAACTGACCAGTAGTAACCCTGGGTCTTACTTGGTGTTCTTTGGATCATCCATTTTCTTTCCACATCCACAGACATGTTGCCTAGGTTGATGGGTTAATCTAATAAACTGTTTCTAGGCTTGTACTGAGAGCACTGGACCTTAGAATTGTATCGCTGGGATCTGTCACAATGCTATGTCATGAGCATAACTTGACACTGCCAAATCATTCTGATGGGATCGACTGGACAAGTGATGGTCATCTGGCCGCGGTCAACATGCATTGAGTTTATCAGAAGTTGCAGTACTTGTCATCTGTTTGATTTTTTAAATTTAATTCCATTTGTACGGGAAGGCTGGTACAGGGGGTTGGGGGCAGAAGCCACGTTTCAAAAAACATTACCTACCCACCTACCTATCTATCTAATTTAATCTACTTACCTATCAATGTTCCCTGTCTGTCTGTCTACCTATCTGTCTGCCTAGCTGTCTACTTATCTAAATTTAACCTGTCTGTAAAATAATGCCAGACTAAGACAGTACAAAAAATAAAGGCTGATACAGTTACTGAGCAACAAATAACTTCTGTATGTTTGTGTAAACATATTGCTTGCTGTTTCAGACCTGCACTTATGTGAGGTACAGCATTCTCCATAATAACAGTTTTCTCTCCAAATCTCCACTCTAAAGGATCCTACATGAAACTAACTTTGCTAACAAAGTGAAATAAAGAATAAATAATAAATAAAGAAAATAATAACGGAAAATACTTATATATTCAAAGTCAAAGTAAACTTTATTGTCATTCAGGATTACACAAGTGCAGCCTAAATGAAATTCTGAGTATCAATTCACCAGAGAGTACAAAGGAAGCAAAGAATACAAGAACAACCATATAACATTTCAATTTAAAGAAGATATTCAATACAAGACCGATAAAAGGATAAATAAACCAATAACAACAACAAAAACATACAAGCCCCCCAGACACCCGTAAGAAGAATACTGTACATAGCAGCATGACAGAGTAGGATTGCACGTTAGATTATCCTTCTTTGTTCATCTACATCAGATAAGCAGCAGGCAATTGCACATGAATAAGAAAATATAATGCTACATAAAAAAATAAAAAAAAAGATATTGCACACTTTTCAGCTGAGCAACATATTGTGAATGATTACTGACTAAATAATCAGTGGCTGGTATCAGAGTTTATAAGTCTCCACACTGTTGGGTAGAAGCTGCTTAAGTATCTGGTGGTCCTGCAGTGGATACTCTGGTATCTCTTGCCCATAGACAGTTGTGTAAACCAGTCATGTGCAGGGTCAGATGGGGTCATGAATTATTTTGGATGCACATTTAATGCTTCTTGCTGCAAAGAGATCCTAGATCGATGGTAAGTTTGTGCCCATGATTTTTTTGGGAACTCGCACCACTCATAGGTTCATAGGTAGGTACTAGGCTATCGGGCCTGGGGCCTATACAAGCCCAGCCAAAAGGTAGCCTGGCTTTTGCTACCCAAGAAAATTATTTTCCTGTGCCACTGTCGAGCAGAGCCACAGAGGTTATCCCCGGGGTGAATTTCCTATTTCCCATCCAATCATCAAGATTTTTCTTGAAGAGTGCTAATGAGGAGCTTTGTTTGATATAGATAGGTAGTTTATTCCAGAGTATGGGAAGTCTCTGGGACAGGAATCTATCCCTCCGGCATGTTCTGTTTATTGTGGTGACAAGGTTTAGGTCCCTAGAGCGTGTAGCTCGGAGGGATTGGGATTTCTTTAAGTGGAGCATGTCCAACAGCTCTGGGTTTGACATAGCTTTGTATGTTAGGCAGAGATCACCTCTGAGTAGGTGATATGCAATAGAGTAAAGCTGGAGTTTTTTGAGACGGTCTGCGTAGGGCATCTGTTTGATGCCGTTAATCCTCTTTGTGAGGTATTTCTGCGTCCTTTCCATTTGTTGTAGATGTCTTGTGAGGTACATACCAAAAGGGGCGTTGTACTCTATAATGGGTCTAATGAATGATGAGTAGAGGGGAACAATGACCTCTTTTTTTTCTGGATGAGAAACCTTTTGTGATGAGGTCTGCCACATAGAAGGATTTCCTGACTACTGTGGCGATGTGATTATCAAAGGAGAGACTACTGTCCACCTGTGTCCCAAGGTCTCATCACACTTTCAGTGTTAAGTATACTACCGCCTATGCTGTATTTTATGGGTACAGAGTTTTTACCAAAGGGGATGACAATGCACTTTTTGGCATTGAGCTTGAGGCCATGGCTTTGACACCAGGCATCTGTCTCAGTGAGGCCCTTTTGTAGGATGTCCACATTGTTAGGAGTTTCGATTTTGCCTCCTAGTTTGCAGTCATGTGCGAACTTCATTAGCCAAACACCTTCTGTGTTAGCCTGTACTTCAGATAAGTAGATACCAAACAGGAGAGGACCCAGGACTGAACCTGTGGTACTCCACTTGTCACAGTGTGGGTTCTGTCAGTGAGCCAGTTGGCAACCCATCTTGTGACATAGGGATTTATACCTAGTTTAGTGAGTTTATCTATAATTCCAGAGTGGGGGATGGTGTCAAAAGCCTTGGCAAGATCTAGATAGGCTGTGTGAACCACCTTACCCTTGTCTACGGCTTTGGTGACTGCTTCAAAGAAGTCTATCAGGTTTAGGAGACATGACCTGCCTTTTACAAACCCGAACTGGGTGGGGTCCAGAGTTTGGAGATTACCAATGTCTTTGTTTATAAGTTCCATGATGATATGTTCCATGGCCTTGCAGACCAGGCTCGTCAGGCTAATGGGGTGGTAGTTCTCGGGGTCCGTGGTGGCTCCCCCCTTGTGGAGTGGGATAACCGTTGCTGTGCGCCATTCAACAGGCACAAAGCCTGAGGTGAGGCTATGATTTAACATGGTACTTAGGTGGGGTGCCAGTTCATTCTGTAGTTCATGTAGAACGCAGCCTGGGATGCTGTCTGGTCCCATGGATGCTGTGTTCTTGGCTTTGGAGAGTGTGTTTTTTTTACCTGTGCAGCCGTGACTCTCTTTAGCCTCTTTCTTCCTGCTATTGTACTGTTCCCAAACCAAACTGTGAAGGTAATAGTGAGATGGTCTCAACTGCTCCTCTGTAGAATGTGGTGAGAACAGTAGGTGGGAGTGTTGCTTTTTTGAGCCTTCTGAGAAAGTGGAGACATTTGTGTGCTTTTTTGACCAACTGTTCAGTGTTCACAGTCCAAGAGAAATCCTCAGAAATATGCACCCCCCAAAAACTTTGTAAATTTGACCCTTTCCACCTCTTCACCATTTATCATGAGGTGGGTGTGTTGTTGACCTTTTCCTAAAGTCTATAATGACCTCTTTTGTTTTATTGACATTCAGATCAAGGTTGTTCTTAGCACACCAGTCAATCAATGAGTAGACCTCGTCTCCTAAGTGCTCATCCTCCCCTTTGATGAGGCCCACGACCGTAGTATCATCTGCAAACTTGATGATGCGATTGGTGTTGTATTTTGCAGAACAGTCATGGGTGAGGATGGTGAACAACAGAGGACTTAGCACACAACCCTGAGGAACACCAGTGTTGAATATTATGCATCCCAAGATGTTGTTGCCCACACGTTTTCTGTGGTCTGTTCATCAGGAAGTCGAGGATCTAGTTGCACACGAGCTTGCTAATTTCAAGATGTACAAGCTTGTCAAAAACCTGCATAGGAACCAGTATACTGAATGCTGACCAAAATCAATAAACAACAGCCTGACATAGTTGTTTCTTCCCTCCAGATGATCGAGAGGTGGAGCGCCATTGAAACAGCATCTGCAGTGGATCTGTTAGCCCGATAAGCCAACTGTAGAGGGTCAAAAGTGGATGGAAGGTTAGCCGACAGATGCCTTTTGACTAGTCTCTCAAAGCATTTCATGACATTTGAAATTACAGCAACTGGTCTGTAGTCATTCAGGCAGGCTGAATTAGCTTTTTTTGAGAGAGGGACAATATTCATCAACTTGAAGCAAGAGGGAACTTTACCATGAGTAAGGGAGGTATTGATAATATTGGTTAGGACTGAGCATAGTTGGTCTGCACAGCCTTTAAGTACTTTGCCCAGTATTTTATCAGGATCAGCAGCCTTCCTGGGGTTCACTTTTTTAAGTTGAGATCTCACTTCATTGGAGTTAAGGCTGAGCACCCCCTCCTCCTGGTCGATACGTAGCCTTGTAGCAGCCACGCTGTTCTTCTCTTCAAATCTTCCAAAGAAGGAGTTCAACCTGTCCAGGAATTCAATGCTGTCTTCACACTGAGCTGACCTGGTTTTATAGTCAGTAATCTGTTGCATCCCTTGTTAGAGATTCCTGGTGTCCCTCATGTCTGCAAACTGACTTTGTAATTTCTTTCCATATTCCCTCTTGGCCTCTTTAATGCCCCTTTTTAGGTTTGCTCTACCTTCGCTGAGACCCTTCTTGTCCTTGTCCCTGAATACTGTATTTCTTGCCTTCAGGAGATCATAGACTTTGTTGTTGAGTCACGGCTTTTGGTTTGCTCTGATTGTGATGCTTTTGACATCAGATACACCATCAACACACTTAGTGATGTAAGCTATTACTGCTTCCTTGTACTCATCTATGTTCATCTGCTCATCAGCCATAGCTGCAGCGTGGAAATTTCCCAGAAGGTACCATCAAAGCAGTCTTGGAGACATTCCAAAGCCCCCTCGTGCCAAACCCTGATCTGCTTTTCTCTAATCAGAGCTGATTTGTAGGCTAGTAGAAGCATGATGGTCAGAGCTTCCTAAGTTAGGTTGTTGTATTGCTCTGTAGGCACCTTTGATGTTGGAATATGCCTTGTCCAGAGTGTTAGCACCCTTTGTAGGAAAATCTATAGATTGATATGGGGGGGGGGGTAACATCTGTCTCAGATCTGCTTGATTAAAATCACCAGCAACCACGTTTGCAAAGTCTGAGTTTTTCCTCTGAAGCTCACAGATAAAGTTATAAAGATTGCTCAGGGCCTGAGTGGTGTTTGCACTGTGTGGAAGAATGTATACCACTAATACAATATATTCCATTTAGCTCTCTAGGAACATAAATGGGTCTGCATTTTAAGGACAGGAACTCCAGATTATCAGAGCAATGTGATTGAACAATCTCGCAGTTCTTACACCCTCTTTCAGATGCAGACTCCACCTCCCTTGGCCTTTCTACACAAAGCTTGACATCTGTCTGCACGAAAGAGTATGAGACCTTCTAAGCTAACAGCACTAACATTGATCTTGTTATGTAGCCACGTCTCAGTAATCATCAATAAACAGTATTTCTCACCTTATTTTTGCTGTAGAGTTCTAGCCTCAGGTCATCCATTTTACATTCCAGCGAGCGTGCATTTGCTAGCAGTATTGAAGGCAGAGCAGGGCAGGCCTGTGAGTATTTCTTTTCAGCTTTGCAGCAATTCCAGCCCTGCAGACCCTTCTTCTTTTATTATTTTATTTTATTATTTTTTATTAGGTAAAACCAGCTGTAAAATATATTATTGTGGATACCATATTCTGTGTCATCATATTTAAATTAAAATTAGGGGGTTGTTGTTAATAGGAGTTCTAAAAATGATCATTCTGTTATACAAAAGTTACCCAGATTGTGAAATTTGGAATCTATACTAAAATTAAAAGGTTGCTGCTAGCAGACTCTCTAAAATATATGATTTTCATCAATAAAAGTTAACCAGGTTGTAAAAATATTTACCAAATACTGTTACTGAAAGCAAAAATGTTGGAAAGTCTAGTTGAATTAGTAAGTGAGGGGTGAGTATACATTGTTATTGCTGTGAAATAGAAAACAGCAAGTTCTTTGTGATTGTGCCATTTCACTTGTTCAGATCTATAAACATTTAAATTGAGCTTTTAAAATGCAACCCGATTAGGCTGTCGGGATGGCCCAGAGTTTAGAGTAAGGAACTGAATTTGTTACTTGCATGCTGAACTTGTGGTTTTGAATGAGACATTAAACGGCCCAGATCTCCCAGATCATCTTTAAATACTACATGCATCTAGTGTGCCTTACCTAAAAATGAAATAACTGAAATAACACGTAGAAAGAAAGACTCAATGAAAATATAAAGGCTACAGATTGCATTTTCAATCATGAAAGATATGCATCATCTTAAGGTTTGTTTTATCTAAGGTCAACCACTGAAGATAAGTTCATTTTTGAGAAATTAGTATTTCCTACGTTATTTTTACATCATAAATTTAAAAAAAATGTCTATTTCTTTTCCCTTTACAAAAGGAAAGCAGCACACAGCTCCAGCTTCCTTTTTTACTGTGGATAAAATGGATGACATAAATGCATACAACTCGAAAGGGTTATAAATCTGTACCTTTTATCCCTCCCCCAACACCTTCTGCATACCACAGAAAAAAACTGATCAATTGTTCTTCCAAGAAAGCAGAACGTAAGCTTATCTGTGTGTTGGGAAATGGGGGAGGGGTGCCCGTGCGCATGCCAGATGTTGTTTTCTAGTGAGCCGATTTCCTAGAAAGGCTCTTCTAAGGCTCTGCGCTATACTTCCTGGCAGTCTGCCACAAACTCTAGCAAGCTGCTAAATCTGGAAACAGTTCTTTTAATGTGCTACAGGAGTGTGGAAAAGAAAAGGGGGCTTGTGTTTTAAACAGGACAGCACTGGTTGAGAATGTAGAGAAGAAGAATGTACTTATCTCCATTGTCTGTTACTGCTTCCTTTACCCATTGTCTGTAGGAAGACCAGAATGGCATGTAAAGCAGGAATGGATGCATGTGACCATTTTGCAGCTCACCGAATAGCTCATCACGGGGTTGGGGGGAGGGGGGGTGGACAACCAAACCATCAAGCTTTTGTCTGCACTCACTGTGCAGTAGCACAGGTCTCAGTTCTGAGGCATGAACTACCTCTTGTATTCGGGACAAAGCTCTCCTCTGAAGAATGAAGACAGACATTAGGTTATAAATGCCTAAGCTGGCACTATACTGATTCAGGTAATGAGCTTCTCAAACAAGTTACATCTTACAGGTCACTGTTTGATTACTTCCGCTGTCTCCTGTGTACTGTGTGAACATTAGCTAGTCCCTCAAGATCAAAGCTCTTATGTCACTCTTTTAAAGGTGCTCGTCAGAGGTTTCTACCTGATTAACAAAGACTAAATAAAAGAAGTTTAGTTACAGGGTGATAATAAGATGGGTTAATTGAAAAGATTCCTCGGGCTATTGAAGAAGCCCATATTAAAGCTTACTCTGAGAAATGTGCGTACCACTTTCAGCAGAGGGCCTGTTTTGGAAATTGTTTTGTTACAATGGCTTAACAGAATTAGGATAGGTGGTGTCTCTGTATAATCAAATACTTCGGGATCCCTGTACAGGAAGCAAAGTGGATTCTGCAGTAATTGTCTCAAGATTGTTTTCAGATGCAGTCCTGTTCACCAATCATCCTTAACACTATTGCACTAAACTCAAATCAACGTATAACAAAGTAGCCAAATTTGCCTCCATATGAATTTCAATAGAACATCAGTATACATTTCTCAATACTTTAAAATGGTTGTGTCTAACAAGTCATTTGGACTACATGCCACTAGGCTTTGCTTTTGTCCTCGTTTATGCCACATTCAGACTACAGCTAAGTTAGCACCTAACAAGTTGCTCCTACAAGGAATTCTTACCATCACAAATCAGGAAGAAACCATTTTGTTACACATGTGTTATGAAAGTTGTGAAATTCTTTACCAAATACTCTTACTGAAAGCACAAATATCGAAAAATGTATTTCTACTAAGTAAGAAGAAAACTATTTTTTCTTGCTGTTAAATACAAGGCAGTGAGTTCTTACTGACTGTGCTGCAGGTGATGTGTTTTTCTATTATGGTGATGCAATTTTTTGCAACTTTGTTTCAAAAACAGTAACAAGTTCCACCGTGATATAAAGAATCTAACCAGCAAGAAAACTGTTCTTGGCTAAAGTTCATAACTAACTGCTGAACCAGAATAAATGCTTAAACTAAACTGCACATGAATCCTTAACAAAGGTTCATAGGTAAGTAATAGGATTCAAACTCCTGCTTTTCTTTACAACAGTCTCTTTTTTTACATTCTTGACCATATAATATTACATCACCCAAACAATCAAAGTGATTTACACTGCACCCTATACTGCTTTGGTAACCCCTCATTGTTAGTCTTTAATTTAGTTTATCTGTGACGCTATCTAACTCATTTCTGCTTCTGTCCTTCCTGAGCATGACACTGTTTTTCAGTAGTTCGCCTCTTCCTTTAATTTTATTCTTGTCGCATGTCTTATGTACTCAAATGAGTTACTGAAGCTGGGTATGCATTCAAGTTATTTATTGTACATAAACACATCAGGAGCTGTAACTTGTACATATAATTCTTACTTCATATGCTTACTGACTGACTTGTTACTTCTAACACACTCATCTGTGCATCTCCATTCAAGCTTACACTCACACTGACTGACTACACAAAATGGCACCGATCTCGCACTTGCTCAGTAACTTATATACATGTGCTGTCTAGCTACAGTGGCTGACTAGGTTCAATATACACAATGATTTGCAATCCCAATCTTCTCTCCACTTAAGTCACCTACAAGTTGCTTTTTTTATTCACCAAGTTCCAGTTTTCTATCTAGGGTTGCCACCTTTCTATGCTGTAAAAACGGGACCAAAGCCACAGCCCTTTGCATTTCCTATAACCCTGCTTCTCTCCGCCCATTCCCTTCCCATCCCACCCACTATCCCGCCCATTTTATGATGTAAATGCTTACATCATCTTGAGGCGGAATGCCTTACTTTACCCTTTCTCCCTTGTTTAAACAAGTTCACTTTAAACACATCGAGTTAGCGGTGAGTTTCATTTGAAAGGTATTCCATGACTGCTTTTTTTTTTTTTTTTACAAAGTCCTGCATTCTGTTTGTGCATATGCACATAATACCAGAGTTTGTACAGTACTTTCCTACCAGACCAGCATTCTGATTTTTGGGTAGCCTAGAAAAATACCGGATAGATGGCAACCCTATTTCTATCTAAACCTACGTCTTGCTTTTTTTCTAGTACCTCTTCACGCTTTTTCCTCTGTATCCTACAGGCTGCTAAGAGGTGAACTGTGTCTGGTGTACAAGGTGTCTGAAGACCCATTATTGGTGGATTTACTGTACAAGTTACACAGTACAAGTTAAACAGCATCAGAAATCGTCTGTCTAGGGATCTAAACCTCTTTTGCAAAATCAGCAAAACAGTTTGGAGAGAAATGTTTATTTTGCAGATGATACAACTGCTATGGAACAGACTCCCCATCCACATAAAACAAAGTTCATCCATGTCCATATTCAAGTGCAACTTAGATCTATGGAAGGGAAACAGAGAAAATTTACCCAAAGACTGCCTCTTGTACTACTAATGGACAGAGTCAGCTGCTAAATGCATGGGTCCCTTCAAATTATCTATGATATGATCCCAATCCCAGTTATGCTCACTGGGGGTAGCACGCAGTTATCAACCATGGGATGGGTAAGGCCAATCAATAACCAAATGGGCTGGGTTATTCCAAGCACAAAAAGGAAAATCCGCCAATCGGCCAGGCTTAAAATGACCTACCACAGCAGCTACCTACTTACCTATGAACCTATAAAACAAATTGATGGAACTTTTTTTAAGAATGAAATATACTTGTTTAGCTTGTTGATTGTATCATATTATGATTGTGTTATAATTGTGGGACTTTCTTTTCTAGGATGTTATCAAACAACAAAATGTGAATTTTAGAAAAAAAATATTTGCATTATTAAAACCTCTTCTTTAAGAACTCCCTTACGATTATATTCTGCTTTGATTCTGTGAAACTGGTGGATGCCTTCCAGTTTAATAGCACAGGGTATACAATCCTGGTGTCTGCGTATGATTAGGGAAAACATAACCTGACCTCGGCACATTTCTCAAAGCTTGGTACCTGTCTGAGTGGGCAGGCAGTTTGCATGTTTACACTGTGAGCAGATGGCTTAAGGTACAGATACAATACATCTGCTTCGGCAGCAGGGCTTGTCACAGTAAAGCTCTACTAAGTACCCTTCAAAATAAAAACAAAATGAAGTACATTCAGGGGGAAGGGACTTGTCAGCAGTGTAATGGGGAGGAACTGGGGTGCAGAAAACTACCTCTTTTTAAGAACTGAATGCCCTATAAATTCGAAACAGATTTCCTGTTATGGCATCAACATCTTTACCATTTTATCATTATGCAGACACTCTATGTTTTGCATACAAACAACAGCTTCCCTACACAATCTCAATGAGAAATACCCAAAATGTCAGTAGCTCACAGAAAAAAAAATTCAAATGGCATAAGGCCGAATGTTTTTTTCCCCGTAGAAAATCTTTGCCAGTGTGCTTTCTAATTTAGCACTTACAATGATTCACTTTCTAAGGAGCTTTCTCCCTTCCTTGACTAAGTGCAATCGTGGAGTGGTATATATAAGTTCGGAGGGTATGGGGGATGCATGGGGGCTTGACCCCTGCATAAGAACAAGAAAAAGTGATTTTTTTTACCTTTTGTTTTTTTGCAAATTTTTTGTTGTTCTGTTGAAGTGTCGACTTTCAGAAAGTCAGCATTTCATAATGGAGCGTACAAAACACAAGGAGTATGTTTTGTATTGCAGTCCAGAAAGACACTAGCCATATGTTGCAGTGAAAAGGAGAACAAAATAATACTACCGTCTTGCTTCTTCTCCAGTACTTTCCGAGAGCATTGTGTAATGCCTATCATTTGATATTGATGTTTGCAGTAGGGATACTTCTTCAAATGAAAAAAAATGTACTTTGTAGGAGCTTCAAACCTGCAATATCTGTCAAAATGCTTTTAGCATCAGTTGGGTCATTATGAGTGTTTGTATGCTACAATGAAAGCATACTATTGATAAGCAGTTAATAAACATTTAGTGCCTCTTTAAAAAGAAACAAAACAATGCACGACAATAGACATACTTTAACAATCTTCTTACTTCCCAATTCCAAAATGCTGGAACACTTCTGTGTTTTAGAATCAAGGTTTGAAAGCTGCTTGACAGAATAATTAATTATCAGCCAGACAAAAGAATCTGATACGAGGAAACATTATACTTGGTAACTTGTTAATTTTTTATGTCTTCTCAGCTGGGCATAATTTTTGTCTTCCTGTCTAGTCCACTAAATTAATCCGTATGAAATCTCAGAAGTGGTGATGTACTCATCTTAGCTGTCATCTGCCAAAAGGAAACATTTCTTCTGGCCTACATTACGGAAATGAGTTTAGAGAAAAATATGCAAAGCACAAATTAAACAAGTATATTTTATTGTGTAAAGCTCCTGCTTCTCTGGAAGTCAGCACTTACGTAAACATACAGAGTTGAACAGATTTGTCTTGCTTTTCAAATTTCTGAGATCACGGCAGTAAAATGCTTTTATCTTTTCTGTGTTTTTGTGCTTGGGGGATGTATATTTACAAGGGCTTTATTAAAGTTGTACTTTGGGTACACTTGATAGTTAGTGCTTCTATGTGAGCAAGAAATAATACATTGTTCTGATGTTCTTCATTCCACATTGCTGCAGTCCTAACTATTGGGGTAGTCCGCTGTCCAGTCGGCCCGAATACCAAAGTATACGGCTGACGTCGGTCACGGCGCATTAGACTGATGTCAGAACGTCAGGGTACTAATGCGCATGACCGACGTCATATCCTCAGTCTTTTTTGCCGCATGGTCCGATGCAGAAGCAGTTTTGCGAGTGCAGGTTGGCGTTCTGAAAGTTTCTGAAGTCAGAGTTTCAGACCGAATCAAAGTTGGCTAAGTACCCCGTTGGGGAATATTTTGGTTTTTTTCTTGCCTCAGTATTTAACCGGATGTCAGAAAAAGTGAATAACTGTATTTCTTGTGGGAAACAGATACCTCATAGGGATTACCATACTTTGTGTATACCTTGTTTAGGGCCTGAGCACGACGTTGTTGGATGCCGCTCTTGTGCTAGATTTAACAAACGCACTATTAAGAGAAGGTTAGACTGTGCCAGGTTAGTGTTTGGGAAGCGTTGTAATTATAAAATGCCGTCGGATGCTCCGACGCCCGCTGCAGCCAAAAAACGCAAGGACAAAGCAGCGAAGCCTAGAGTGGAAGAACCGACAGTCCCGGACGTCGGTTCTTTAGAAGGCTCAGTGGAGCCGGAGGTTCTGCCAGGAGTTTCTTTGGAGTCTCAGGGAGAAACTTTACTGTTACAGGATGTGTCCTCTCAGGAAGTAGGCCAGGCTGAAGGGCCTTCTCAGGTGGCTGTTCTTCCCTCTCTTCCTAAGGTGGTTAGGGCCTCGCCTTCTGTTGCCAAGGCTTCTTTAAGAGGCAGGCCTACTTTAGCTTCAGTGGGGGTTTCTCCGAGTGTTTCAGGGTCTTTGCCTAAGAAGCATATGCTAAAAATGGCAGAGGATTTGATTACAATGATTAGAGGTTCTATGCCCCCTCCTGATAAGAGGCCTAGGGTAGAACCTGAGTTTGAGAGTTTTGAGCAATGTTCGGAGGCTTCTGAGTCTTGACTGAAGACTTGCAGGAGTATCCTCCTTATTCTGATTCTGATGTGGATGATTCTACTCCTTCAGCTTCTCCTCCTGAGGATTTTTCATTTTCAGAGACTCTGCATTCCATGAGGGAGCATTTTAAATGGGAAGGTCAAGATTTCTCTGATTCCAGAAAGAGGCTTAGGGAATTCTTGTTTTTACCCCAGCATAGGCCTTTAGCTATACCTCCCGTTCTGAATGTGGTGGAAGATGTTTTGCAGAGGCTTCCTGAATCCTGATTCTCTGCCTCCTGCCCCAGTTAAACCGGATAGGTACTATAGGGTGCCTGAAGCTCATAAGTATCTGTTTAAGAGTCCTAGGGCAGACCCGAAACTGTCTCTCAGGGGCCTAAAGGTGTGAAGGCCTCTGTTGTTAAAAATCCTGTTCCTCCTGATAAAGAGGCAAGGGCTTTGGATAGATGGGGAAAGAAAGTGTACACTTCTTCCACTTTAGCCATGAGGGCGTTGAATTGTCAGTTTCATATGTTAAAATATCAGAATTATCTCCTTTCACAATTGAAGTCTAAGGTGGATGCTCTGGCTGAAGGTATTGAGTGTAAAGAGTTGCAGGATTTAGTTCATGTTTCTGAACAAGTGGGAAAGCATTCCTTGCAGTGTGGTTTTGATGCTGTGCAGGCCTCCTCGAGGGTGGCTGCCACTGGTTCTGTTCTTCAGAGGCACGCCTGGTTGAGAGATCAGAACTTAGCTGAGCATGTTAAGACAAGGATTTTGGATGCTCCTTTACAGTCTGATGTGTTGTTTGGTTCGCCTGTGGAAGCAGTTTTAAAGAAAATGGAGGACAAGGCTAAGTCTATGCAAACTGTTAAGGATTTTTGCAGGTGCAGCCTCCGAAGTTTAGTAGAAATTGGCCTACTAAGGGGTGGACTTATCCTGCTTATGATTCCCAGTCTAGGGGTAGGTCTAGACGTGGTAGGGGCAGAGCTCAAGGTTCTTTTAGGCCTAGGACAGGGAGTTCACCTGCTCAGACTTCTGGTGAGGGCAGGGGTCAGTCCTTTCGTAAGCAGACCCAATGACCTGCCTTTTCAGCTGCCAGTACATTCCCGCCTGGCAGCACCTCTGGGAGGAAGGCTGTCTCTTTTCAAGGAAAATTGGGATTTAATTACCCAAGACAGATGGGTTCTGGATATCATTCACCACGGTTACAGGTTTTATTTCCATACCTTGCCTCCTTTCAAAGGCATGCCAGACATTCCTCCTCTACAAAGAACAGAGGCTCACAAGCAAATTTCTCTGTTGCTTCAAATAGGGGCCATTCAGTCAGTTCCTGTGCCAGAAAGGGGCCTAGGATTTTATTCTCGCCTGTTCCTAGTACCAAAGAAGGGGAACACGTGGAGACCAATTTTGGATTTATCTATCCTCAACACTTATCTGGACATTCCCAAGTTCAAAATGTTGACGTTACAACAGCTTTTGCCTCTGCTGGGCAAAGATCACTGGATGGTAACTTTAGATCTCAAGGAAGCTTACCTTCATGTGCCTATAAGACTAAGTTGCAGGAAGTATCTGCATTTTCGAGCTGGAAATTCTCATTATCAGTTCTCTGCATTGCCCTTTGGCTTATCTACTGCGCCCAGAGTATTCACAAAGGTTCTGGCTCCAGTGATAGCTTACTTCAGGCTAAAAGGTATTCAAATCTATCCTTACTTGGACGACTGCCTGATTCTGGCTCAAGAAAAGGAAGACCTTCTACAGCATTTGGAATATGTCATAGCAGTGCTAAGATGCCTAGGGTATTCTGTGAACGAAATAAAGTCCAGTCTAGTACCCTCTCAAGACATGTGCTTTCTGGGTGTGAGACTGAATACAGCAGCCCAGATGGCCTTTTTAACCCCGGACAAACAAAAGAATCTTTCCAGTTACTTCCATCAACTATCTCTTCAGTCCGGGCTGACTGCAAGGACAGTCCTTCAAGCCTTAGGGTTCATGGCATCTTGTATTCTGGTGCTTCCCAATGCCAAACTGCATATGAGGAAGCTACAATGGTATCTCAAAATCTATGGACACAGCACTGCCAGGATTTGGACACTGTCATTCAAATAATACCTTGCATTCAAAAGGAATTTTGTGGTGGGCTCAGGAATGTCACCTAAACAAGGGACTCTCTGTGACCCGGCCAGAGGCAAGTCAGATTCTAACGACAGATGCCTCAGACATTGCTTGGGGAGCTCATCTAAATGGAAAGTGGATACAAGACAAGTGGCCTGCCAGACTTCAGCATCTACATATCAACATGAAAGAGATGTTAGCAGTCCAGTTTGCATTAATGGCTTTCAAGGAGTTACTTCTTCCAGGGCAGGTGTTGATTCTAACAGACAACACAACTGTCATGTGGTACATCAACAAACAAGGGGAACACATTCTTACCCATTGTGCAGGCAAGCAATGATTTTATGGGAGACTGCACTCAGCTTGCAACTAACTCTTCAGGCAAGGTTTCTGCCGGGAGCACAGAACTCCTTAGCAGATGTGTTAAGCAGACAAATCATGGATCCCCACGAGTGGAAACTGGATCTTCATGTATTTCAAAAATTGACAGTGTCATGGGGAACTCCAGACATAGATCTGTTCGCTTCTCCACTAAATCACCAGCTGCCAAAGTTTTGCACGAAGGGATTTCATCACACAGCTTGGAAAGTGGATGCTCTTTCTTTCAGTTGGAAAAATCTTCATGTGTATGCTTTTCCACCTCTGCCTCTTCTCCCAAAGGTGCTTCTAAAGGTCAGACAAGACAAGCCAAGGATGATTTTAATAGCTCCAGATTGGCCTCGGCAGCACTGGTACCCATTACTGAGGAGTCTGGTAAGGAAGCCTCCATGGCCTTTACCCTTGATTCCACACCTGTTGTCTCAGAGGGACGGTCATCTGCTCAATGTCAAGCTTCACTCTCTTCATCTAACAGCCTGGCATATTCTGTTTTAAAAGATATCAGGTCTCAACTTCCTCAACAAGTTTTAAATGTGATTATGGAAGCCAGAAGACCTAGTACAAGGAAAGTGTACGCAGAAAAATGGAAGAGATTTTTATTTTGGACTGCAGCAAAGAATTTGGAGATTTCTGAGCCTAATTTGAGTGTGGCTCTTCAATATCTTACTGAGTTATTGGACAAAGGTTTGTCTTTCTCTTCCATTAAGATTCATGCTGCAGCAATTTCAGCTCACTATGATTGTGACCCACCATTATTTTCACATCCTTTGTTCAAGCAATTTCTTAGAGGGGCAAAGAATATAAGACCCCCACGTAGAGCTCCTACTCCTGCTTGGGATCTCAATTTTGTGTTGGAGAAACTTACTCTACAACCTTTTGAGCCTCTTGGCTACTGCTGAACTGAAATACTTGTCATGGAAGACTGCTTTTTTGTTGGCCATTACTTCTGCAAGAAGGGTTTCTGAGTTACAGGCCCTTATGGCGGTTGAGCCTTTTTTGATTTTTCATAAGGATAGGGTATCTTTACGTACTAATCCTTCCTTTATGCCTAAGGTGGTTTCTAGTGTGGCTTTAAACCAAACTATTCATTTGCCTACTTTCTATGCAGATCCCCAAAATAAAGGGGAAAAGATTTTGCACACTTTAGATGTACACAGGCAATTGCGTTATTATTTAAGCAGGACTAAGGATTTTAGGCAGTCTCAGCAGTTGTTTGTTTCTTTTGCTTTGAGTTCGTAGGGCAAGCCTGTGTCAAAACAAACTATTTCTAGGTGGATTGGGTTTTGCATTGCATTTTGTTATTCCCATCATGGCAAGGAGATTCCAGCTGGGATTAGGCCTCATTCCACTAGGGCTACTGCCACTTCAACAGCATTTCTAAGGGGGGTGGCTACTAAGGATATTTTGGAGGCAGCTACTTGGAGTTCAGTGCATACTTTCTCTAAGCATTATCACCTTCCTCTCTACTCTAAGTCTAGGGCTGGTTTTGCCACAGCTATTTTGCAAGGCATGTTATCAGCTCCTGCTTCCTTATGATTTGCCAGCCTCCCTTTCCTCTGCTTTGGGATTCTACCCAATAGTTAGGACTGCAGCAATGTGGAATGAAGAACATAGTACAGTTTTGTACCTACCATAAATGTAGATGTTCGAGGATCCACATTGCTGCAGTCCAATTTACCCTCCCTCCTTCCCCTCTGTGTTTAGGGGTGGTTGTGTAGGTGAGATTATATTCTGGTACTTTTGTATATATTGTATATATTTTTGGTGCAGGTATGTTTGGAGTTTTTGGTTTTGGCCTTGTCTTTTTAGGGTCTTCTGACATCTGGGGCAAGAAAAGACTGAGGATATGACGTCGGTCATGCGCATTAGTACCCTGACGTTCTGACGTCAGTCTAATGCGCCGTGACCGACGTCAGCCGTATACTTTGGTATTCGGGCCGACTGGACAGCGGACTACCCCAATAGTTAGGACTGCAGCAATGTGGATCCTCGAACATCTACATTTATGGTAGGTACAAAACTGTACTTTTTGGAGCACTTTTGCACTCACTGTGAGAAAGCTCCTGTCCCAGATAATAACATAAAAGTCTCTATATCTGATATCACAGCAGTATCACATAACTTCATCCTTGAGAGTGGAATATGTTTTCTCTGATGACTTAAGTTATGCTGAGCCAGATTCAGTGCCAACTTTACCCCCCCCCCCCCAAAGGACCAATTACAATGCCAGTAGATTTCCAGTATTACTGTTGCACAGGTTAAAACAGCACTGTCCAAGGCCAATAATACAGCTTCTATGGGACCTGACAATATCCCTGGCTGTGTTCTACATGAACTACAGAGTGAACTGGCACCTCACCTGTGTGCCCTGTTCAATCACAGCCTCACCTCAGGCTTTGTCCCTGCTAAATGGCACACTGCTACAGTCATCCCTCTCCACAAAGGAGGAGCAATTATAGACCCTGGGAACTATTGCCCCATTAGCCTGATGAGTCTGATATGCAAGGCTATGGAACGCATCATCATGGACCTAATAAACAAGGATATAGGGAATCTCCAACCTCTGGATCCTACACAGTTTGATTTTGTGAAGGGTAGATCATGCCTGCTCAACTTGGTCGACTTCTATGAGTCAGTCACCAGAGCTATGGATGAAGGCAAGGTGGTTCATACAGCCTACCTTGACCTGACCAAGGCCTTTGATACCATTCCCCACTCAGGAATCATAGAAAAACTCACTAAGCTGGGCATCAACCCCTATATCAGTAGGTGGGTTGCAAACTGGCTCACAGATAGAACCCACAGTGTGAAAGTAGCTGACTCCAAGTCAGGCTGCTGGCCAATCACGAGTGGAGTCCCACAGGGTTTCATCCTGGGTCCTCTCCTGTTTGGTATCTACTTCTCTGAAGCCCAGGCCAACACGAAGGGACTCTGGCTGACAAAGTTTGCAGACAATTGCAAGTTGGGAGCTATTATTAACTCCCCGAGTGATGTTGACATCCTACAGAAAGGCCTCACTGAGACCAACGACTGGTGTCAGAACCATGGCCTTAAGCTCAATGCCAAAAAATGTGTTGTTATCCCCCTTGGGAAAAACCTGGTTCCCTTGAATTATCACATTGATGGTAGTCCACTGAACACAGAAGGCGTTATAAGAGATCTAGGAACACAGGTTGACAGCAACCTCTCTTTTGACCACCACATTGTCACTGTGGTCAGAAAGTCCTTTTATGTGGCACATCTCATTATTAAGGGTTTTGCATCCAGGAAGAAAGAGGTCATTGTCTCCCTCTACTCTTCCCTCATTAGGCCAGTCATCGAGTACAATGCCCCATTTGGC
>NC_056739.1:116235231-116382731 GCF_019279795.1 Protopterus annectens
CCACCTCCACCTTAAACGCATCCGTCACTCCCACTGCAGACTTCACCACTGTCACACTACCCTCGTACATATCCTGTACCTCTCTTACATACTTCTCTGCCACTCTTGACTTCCTCATAAAATACCACAATTACTGTCTAGGCACCCTATCATATGCTTTCTCCAAGTCCACAAAGACACAATGCAACTCCTTCTGACATTCTCTGTACTTCTCCATCAACACTCTCAGAGCAAACATTGCATCTGTAGTGCTCCTTCCTGGAATGAAACCATACTGTTGATCACTAATCATCACCTCCCTTCTTAACCTAGCTTCCACTACTCTTTCCCATAACTTCAAGCTGTGACTGATCAGTTTTATCCCTCTGTAGTTACTACAGCTCTGCACATCACCCTTATTTTTAAAAATAGGTACCAAAACACTTTTCCTCCACTCCTCAAGCATCTTCTGACTTTCCAAGATTTCATTAAACAATCTGGTTATTTCAAACAAATTTCACCTATTATCTTTGCCTTATACTTTTCCCACAACTTCCTTTTCTACTTCAATTATGTAAACAATTCCATTATTTTACTCTATTTTCTTCTACGTCCCCACGATCAACAGAAAACCTCACCCTAATTTGCTACAACACATGCTTTATTACTTAATTTGCTACAACACATGCTTTATTACTTAATTTGGTACAACACATGCTTTATTACTTCATCTATGATAAAGTACTGCTGTCTACTTTGCATTTCTTTTCACCATCCCCATACTAGTTGTTCATAACTTATTCTCCTCATTTCTGTTTAGTTCCTTCAAAAAAGTCTCCATATTCATTTCACACATCCACACTCCACAAAAATGTCTTTGTGTTTGAGTTACTAAACAGCAGTTCCTTACCCACACCGTTCATTGATTGCTCCATGCTTCCCATTTCTCTCCCTTCCACCATTCCTGTTCCAACGTTTCATAACTCATTATCCGACATATTTTCCCCAGGGCCTCTCTAAAATTCCTGCATATTATATTTAAGAATCCATACTCAAATGCATTTAGTTTTTCCTTAAACAATACATTCAATAAATCTGTTTACACTTCATTTATCTAACACTTGTTTACCAGGAAAGTCTGAGTTGGAACAAAGCCAGTTTTCAGTGGAGGCCCAGGTAGAAACACTCCAGATGCATGTCTTTGTTATATGGGATGAAACTGGAACATCCAGAGGAAATCCACACAAATGCAGTGAAGACATGCAGACTCCACACAGAAGGCACTCCAGCCAAAAATCAAACTGGAGAACTTCTTGCTGTAATGCAACAACACTACCACTGCACCACTGTGCCATCCTATTCATGCTATCATATTAGCATCATATTATCTTTTACATTCAGTCTTTCATGTGCAGATAACCAAGTTACTACTGTTTTTTTTAATATTCTTGTCCTCTGTTTCCATTCCCATTATATTCCAAATTCTCCCCCATTTTTTCAGTTAATCTTTTCACATCCTTCATTTTACATTCTTATACTTTGTTTTCCATTTCATTTCTTTCCTTTTACTGCCCATACTTCTTTACTCTCCCAGATCTTTATATTGCACTTACCCACAAACCCTAATCCCAGTATTTTTCCATTCAACATGTATTTCCTGCTTTTGCAAATGTGACAACTTTCACTATTCCTTGTCTATTTTTTCCCTGTTCTAAATACATTACACACATACCTCTCAACTGTCTGGAATTTCTCAGAATTTTCAGATTTTGCCTCATATATTTGGTCTGTTCCTAATAATATTTGCAGTTTTCTGGCAATCGTCAGTGTTTACATTCACCAAATAACAACAGACATTTGAGTTTCAGACTTCTTTTCCTTCAGAATATCCATGCTAATGCAAATCTCTTGTTATTCTAGCAGCTCTCGAAACGTATATAAGCAATGCTTAAAATCTGGGTCTGATTTGGGGCGTTTCTTACCCCATTATTTTTGGCTTTGTTCAGAATTTTTGTGCTAAGAGGTTGTGAGGAATGATTACATACCTTGTGTTGGGTTCATTCTAGAGTCTCATATTAGTCAAATGCTAATTCATTACTAACAGTCTGGATAGCCACATCACAGATGTTGCATGAATTATTACTGGTAAAACATACGCTGTAAAAAAACAAAACCTCTTTTTCATTACTTAAGCTCACTTTCCTCAATGTTTCTATAGTTTTTTACTTTATTTAATACATCTTCCCATTTTTTCCTACCATGGTTTTCAAACCATACAATTCACCAGAAATGTTATATACTTACCTGCCTTCTTAACTTATTACAGGCGGGTGATACCTTCAGGTGTTTTTGCAGTTACATCCTTCTGACTCCTCCAGGCATTAAATATTGCTTAATATTTGCATTAATGATTCCAAAACTATGCTACATACAGAGTATTAAAAGATTTACACCGTGGCAAATACAACTGTGTTGATATTTGATCACTATCTAGTGTAGGTAAAGAGATATTGAGTGCTGTTCATATAATATTTATTCATAGGGTCATAAATTTCATGTTTTTCTACATATCTCAACAACCAAGTAACACAGATAGAACTGCTTAGCCTCATACGAAAGCACTCAGCTAGATGAACAAAATGCTGCAAACTGTGTGTGTGTAACTTGAGTGGCTGCTGATACATCATAACTTGTTTATAAAATATTACAAATGTAATAGTTACTATGTTTACTGTGACTTATAAAATCTAGTTTAAAATCAGAACCTAAAGAATACTACCTCTATAAAATAGCTTGTTCTGCTATTTCCACTTCTTTAGTAACCCCTCTGGTTCCAGACATATGAACATTTGTTTGAAATGTGAAGATATCATTTAATTCTATCAAAAAGTTTAGGCTCCACCCATTAGAAATTACAGTGCAAAATTCCAGAGCTCCATTGGACCCTCAATATTCATAAAAAAATACATAATTTTATCCTCATCAGCTATAACTTTTTATCCAACATCATAGCTCTCAATTTGTTAGCAAAAAAATCTGGACAATGTCACAAATAACACTGGGACAAAGCCCCCAAAATAGAGACAAATTTTACATATTCTCTTATAAACACAGAAAGTTGCTAGAATAAAATGTCTTGTGTTACCACATATTTTCGTAAGGATATGAAGTCTGAAACTCAAATACCTAGATTTATTTAGTGAATTCAGTCCTCACTGATTTGTCACAAAAATCCAGACAATCACAAATTTTATGAGGCAAAAATCTGGACATTCTCTGAAACTCTGGTCATTTGAGAGATACGGCTGACATACAATTTTAGCAGTAATTTTTCCACTACCCTCACTGATTTCTCAGTCTGTACACACACTGTAATGTCATCTGGAAATGCTACTTATTTATTTACATTCCCTTTTTATTCATTAAACTTCTTACCTCTGTTTCTTACATATTTCCTAATAAACTACATATCTGTATCTTCATTTTTATTTATTTATTTTGCACTGTCCCCTGCTGACAATAATCTTTCCATCTCAGCTGCCCCCCCCCCCAGCATTTCCCCCGTCACTGCCTGCATGTTCTTTGATCACAGTGTCTTCTGAATCTCTGTAGCATATGTGTGCTTCCTCCAGTATGCATCCTGATATCACCACTATCCATGATGTCAAATTAGTGATTCCTTCAATTTTCCCTTCTGTCCTCATTCATTTTCCAGCTTTAGGACTCAATCCTACTCTCCCAAGTGAAAAAGTAGCATAACTTCCCCATCACAAATGGTGCAGCTGACAAGCAAACCTTGTAACTCAGGCTGCTGCCCTTACATTGAAGCATCCATCCCAATCAGGTGTTAAGCATACTTACAAGTTTAAAAGTAAAACTTCATGGTGGAACCACCACATCAGCAAACTCTGTAATAAAAGAAAAAAAATCTAATGGTGGTCACTTAACGTTATTCAGTTCATTATTATACAAGGGATTTAAAAGTGGTAAGTATTTCTCTCAAACTTGCCATTAGAAAATGTAAGGCTATCTATGAACCACCCACCCCTCTGTGCTCTCCATTCATATCTCTCAGCTGTCCAGATTTTTGCAGAATGTCCAGATTTTTGCCTCATATTTTGGTCTGTTCCTCATAAAATGTATGGTTTCTGGCAAATCACAGAGGACTGACATCACTAAATAATGATATACACGAGTTCAGGCTTCATATCCTTCAAAAAATGCATTCTAAAACAAATTCTGTTATTCTAGCAACATTCTAAGATTATACCAGCAGTATTTAAAATCCATCCCTATTTTTAGGCTCTTCCCCCCAAAATTTTAGGCTTTGTCTAGATTTCCTGTGTTAACAGGTTGTGAGGTACACCTCCATTCTTGCCATACCCCCTCTCCGAGATTAATTTGGACCAAATCCCTTTGGCACATTGGATCCTGACAATATCCCTCGATGCTTGCTGAGAAGTGTAAAATCCCACTTAGAAAAAACTCTTCATCAACTCTTCAGCCTGAGTCTCCCCACTGGTTATGTCCCTGAGATGTGTACAGTGGCAGTTGCGGTACCCTTACACATGGGTGGTCCCTCTGCTGACCCTGGGAATTTCTAAGGCTGTGAAATATAATATAGCTAAACTAATAAACAATGATATAGGTCACCTTATATCCATGGATGCACAGCAGTCTGGCTTTGTAAAATGTAGATCATGCCTGCTCATCCTGTCTGATTCCTTTGAAATGGTTAATGAGGTCATAGATAAGGACTATACAGTCCACACACTGCTTATCTGGACTTTGCCAAAGTCTTTGGCATTATCTCCCATGCTGATATTATTGACAAGCTCTCCCAACGTTACATTATCCCATACATATGGGATATGCATTGAACCATTCGTCCCAATCAGGTGTTAAGCATACTTACAAGTTTAAAAGTAATGCATTGGATGACACAGTGGTGCAGCAGTAGCATTGTCACCTCACAGCAAGAGGTTCTCTGGTTCGATTCTTGGCTGGGGTGTCTTCTGTGTGGAATCTGCATGTCCTCCCTATGTTCATGTGGGTTTTCTCTGGGTATGCCAGTTTCCTCCCACGTTACAAAGACATGTGTCTGCAGTGTTTCTCCCTGGGCCTCTGCTGATAATTGGCTTCATTCCAAGTTGGACTTTCATGGTAAACAAATGTAAAATAAAAAAATAAATATAATTCACTAGATTAGTAATTGGCTGTCTGACAGAACCCATACCATTAAGGTCAGGGGTATTTGCTCTACACAGAAAAACCTCACCAATAGTGTCCCACAGGGCTTTGTCCTAGGCTGCCCTTTCCACTTTGGTATATATATTTATATGACATAAAATAACAGTATCAAGGGACTATGACTAACCAAGTTTGCTAATGATTTGCAAACTGGGGTCATTTATCAATTACCATTTTGATGCTCAAATTCTTCAGCAAGGGCTGGACCAAATAAATGCTTGGTGTATTAATTGTGTGTTTAGCCTCAACAAGAAGACACGCAGCAGTCATTCCTTTTGTAAACCTAGCATCACTACCACTTATCATTTAGAAAACATCCACTTAAATTTGACAGTCATCAGGGCCTTTGGTACGTATGTTGATAACAGACTCTCATTTGACCACCATGTTTGTGTGGTGGTTAGAAAATCCTTCTACGTTCAAAAATTAACCATTTTGGTATCTGCTCAAGGTCCAAAGAGGTTGTGTAGTCTCACTTTATTCTTCACTTATTAGGACCACTTCACTAAGCTCCTCAATCAGCTTGAGAGACTTCAATGGTTCCTCAGCAAAAAAAAAAAAAAACACTCAGGTCTCAGTAGCCTTAACTACTCTCATTGACTAAAAACTCTGTCTCCTTGCTCAGCATCATACAGACTCCTGTGGGGTGATATCTGCTTAACTTTATGTTCTATGAATGATCCAGCACTCTTTCAACTCCTTCACCTAAGCAGAACCAGTAGAAAAGCAAACACCCATTCTAAAGATGTGAACCTATACTACCATACCAACAATACCAGATGGCATGACAGATAACCAACATATCATCATGTCTGGAACTGGCTGTCCTTATGTATCAATCAGAGCACTTCCCTAGCAACCTTTAAAACCAGTCTGGGTGATCATAAGTTTTTCTACTTAACGGGGGACATTGTCAGTCTTTCACCACTGCTGGGTGATGCGGCCAAGCTTTTTTCATGGTCTCCTTTAGCTTTCAACATAGTAGCAACCTGTGAACCTGTGGGGGTATAAAGGTTTGGGCATAAAACACCCAGTCAATATGAATATGATGTCAGGTCTCACCTGAAAATAGGCCATGCTTAGTGGGAATAGCTTGGTGAGCAAAAATAAATAAATAAAGGTCACTCAGGCATCCAGGTAACAACTGAGCTGTTGGCTCATGTCCCTTCTGGTTTCAGGCATTGAAAAGAAAACAAAGAATGACTCAGGGACAAACCTAGAGCCAACTTGAAAGATGTGAGTTTATCCTGAGGAATGCCCTTTCCTTGTGAAGGATTAAATCTGGTCCTTCTCTCATAAAGACCTGAAATTCAAAGATCTTTTATAATAACTAATGCCTACTAAAAACAAAGCATTCCATGAAAGGAAATAAAGTGCTGCTGAATTAGTAGGCTCAGGCATAGGATGAGTAAGCCTGCCAGTGATGTCAGATCCCACAGAGGGTGGGGCTCTTGATATGATAGCAGAGTTATTATATTCCTTTAAACAACTACTTGACTTTTTTATTGCTGGACCCCAACTCTGTCCTTCACAAGGTCATGATGCACAGAGACACGTAACACATACACCCTGCCAGTGAAAAAATTGAGGCCTAAATCATACATACATCTAAGAAAAGTCAAGATCACCTGCTCATTAACCAGCTGAGTTTCAACTGCTCAGCCCAAACTAAGAAATATTTTCATGTGAAAATATTTTCAGATGGAGAGGAAGGGTTCTTAGCAGTCTAGATGACCTGCATTAGACCTTGGCCAACAACCAGAGTGGGACTGGGGAGGCCACCTCAAGATCCAAGCTTTGAAGTGGAAGCAGATGCTATCCCCAGGCAAAGATACATCCTTGACCACAAAAGTTTTTTTATTCTATGTCATAAAAGGGTGCTGGGGAAGAGTTTTGGTGTATCATCCCTGATCTTTGCGATGAGACTTAGAATCAGTGGGAAGGTATACAGATAGGTTATGTACCATAAGAGGGAGAATGGATCCACCAGTACTACCGCGTGTCATGGTAAATCAATTAGAGGCTCCTTCAACTCAGCTTCCAGGCACAGCAGTTTCTCATATTCCTCAGTCTCTAGATGCCTCAGTCTCTCTGCTGCCTCTATTTCCAAATGCTTGGCCTCCAACTTAAGTCTCTTCAACTCCAAAAAGATTTTTAAGTCCTCTGTGGAACGGTTGAGCTGTCCATTTTCTGAGTGTTATACATCTCCATGGCCAGTCTGATTTCCCCCTGGTTGCTATTCTGTGATGCAGCTGTGACTAAAGCTGCAATCATGTCTGCCTTAGTCAGGTAGGCATGCACCAGTCCTTTAGCCTGGCACATCTCAGCCAACTGGCTCCTTGTCAGCTTTCCATACTCCTCTGCTGACATGCTTGCCCTGCTCTCCCTGACTAACTAAGCTAACAAAAAAATAAAACAATTGTGATCTGAACTCTGATTGTTCACTGCATGACTGATTTAGAGTACAAAAATACCTTCAGTGATCACTGTAGACAAGCTACAGGAATTCAATATCCACACCACTACAAGCCAATATAATATGCGATGTGGCTATCTCACCACTATCAACCAAATAACATGTGATGTGGCTATCCCACCACTGCCAAGCAATTAATATGCGATGCCCCTGCACTGGCCCAGTAATCAAAGAGCCTCAGTCCTCACCACTAACACCAGTGAAGGACATGCACATTGGGAGGATGACAAGTACACACACAGCAAAGTACAATTTCCTTTAACGGCACACAGAGATCACAGTCTGGGGCTGGTTTCTCCCTCTCTCTCCAGATCCCCAATAAGAATCCCCACTCACACAGCTATAGAGATAAGATCTCAGCCAAGTAGCCAAGCCAAAACCTCTGGCACCCTCTCTGTCCAACCAGTGCTTTGTGTCCCTGCCAAAGTAGCTGACACACACACACACACACACACACACACACACACACACACACACACACACACACACACACACACACACTTTGAGATTTGCTTTATATACAAACACACAGACACTCCTGTGGAAGGCTGGCACGGGTTCACTAGCTATGCCCCCTTCTGCCCAGACTATAAGGTAGTACCAGCTGCCACCAACCACTCTTATCAGCTACTATAAGGCCCTTTCCAAAGGATGACCAATTCTACTGTGTAATGTTACTATTATTCAAATGGTAAGTGTGACTAAAACTTTTAAGGCTATTTAGGAGTGGCCTATACAGTGTCACCAAATACATATGCAAGTACCCTAAGAGCTTAAATATCTCTAAACAAACCAGTCACAATTAAAAGGTTTAAATATATTTAATAATAAATAATAAAAGCACAAGACAATACACAATAACTCAACACAGTGACAACAGAGTTCAGAATCACATAAAATACTTTAAAACAACATTGCGGGACAGTTTCAAATAAATACAGAAAAACATCTAAACTAATCCTTACTGTATTCCTATCTATATCTAAGAGATACTATGCCCTAAATGACTTATAGAGCAAGACAAGTGCTGATGAGAGGATGTTGTCAGATTCAAAGACAATTGCAAAATGCACATACTCACTCTCTGAGATAGTTCTTAAATTATTATCAAACATTTCTTCTGGGTTATCTTAGATTACATCATTCTTTGTCACCTCTGCCTTCAGTTCCCAGGCTAACAGAAACTTAAAATTTAGTACCTCTGTGTGATACTTATCTCTCAGAAGTTTGCCTGGAACTGGAAGTCGTAAAACAGTTAAATACTTTTATCTTTGAAACCTGTAATTATTTCTGTTTCCAGACAATAGAAGGAATTTCTAGCTGCAGACATTCTGTCTCCTAGCTAAAATAAACACAATTGTAAAACTCTTCATTTATTTTCTTAGAGTTTGCAAGTTAACTCTGTATGAAACAACTTCTATCATGAAATCATACATTTGCATAGGCATACAGTCCATATACATTTCTGCTCTTCTCCAGCAGGGTACACTGTGGTTACATTCTTGAAGCTCAGCACAAAACATACAGTTTAACACACACTTCTGTACCAGCAGTTTAATACACACATGACATATAATTCTCTTACATTTGTATGTCAAGCCTATGGATCATATTAATATTCACAAATTACATATAATTATTTACAAAATACTAGCTAGCTAGCTGGCCTGACAAGGTCACAGTCAGCAAAGAAGAATTTTAGGGAACCTGAAAGAAAATCAAACAGAAAAGGTGAACAGAAAACACTGGCTACAGAGAATCCTGTAGCTGTTCAGCAAAAAGCAGTTCAAGCTTTAGCTTTGGTACAAGAGATGGCTTCCAGTAATTTAGAGGAAAAATAAATCAAATGTACACAAAGATAATTAAAATAAATGAAATGTTGAAGGAATATATGACCTCAAATAACAAAAGGCTGGAAAAAAGTAGCTTTAGCCAGCTATTCATATGAACTGATAAAATTCCAAACATCAGTGGCTGAATGAGGAAAGGCTGGCTGAGTATGAAGTTTCTCAAGAAGATATGTTGCAGAAAATGGAAGCATTAAAAGACAGAGCACAGAGGCAAAACCTGAGATTTTCTGCTGTACTAAAGAAACTGGAAGGAACATTTATTCTAATTTTATGAAAGTACAGTAAGCAACTGGACTGATATTCCACAGCAGAATTTATTAATTGACAGGGCATATCAAGTGTATACTCCAAACTTGGCCAGAAGAACGCAGCTTGGACCTGTATTTGAAATGATACTAGCACTAAGAGTTAATCCTGACAAAACTGTGGCAGAAGGGAAAAGCATTAAAACTGGAGACAGTAGAGTGTTTGTGGAAAATGATTATTCCCTGTACACCAGGCAAAAAAGAAACAAATTTATTCAAGCAACCTGGTAACGTCAAGAAGAAAGTCTGAGATTGAAGCTGCTGTATCCAGCTGTCTTCAGATTTTTTCCCTGGAGGATCAAAGACATGTCTGGAAGCAGAACATGCTATGGAAGAAATAAAACAGTTTATCCAATAGTGAGCCAAACAGATGAGAACTCTGCCTCTCATTCTTGTGACAATACTTTGCCAGTGAAACATTTTCCAATGTTTCAAAGGGAAATGCTTGAGAGGCAGAAAAACTACAGAAGTTGACTAAAGGAATCTGAGTACCTTGGAATTGAACAAGAGTCTGGTGCTGAGAGATGGAGCTTAACAGGAAGAAAGTGAGCAAAACTGAAATTAGTGAATAAATGGAATATTATAAAGCATCAATTACACCTGTGAAATATGGTTTTGCAAGAAAACGTGAATGAGAAAGATTGGACTTTTGTTGATTTTATTAAGCTTTTGGGTGGACTGTAAAGCATATACCAGATTTTATGTCATTAATGTTAGATGGAAAGTAAAAGGACAAAAAAGTAACTGTAAGTAAAACAATCTTTGTTCTTCTTAATATTTGTATAAAATGTGTTATGATATAAACTGCATGGTATGTAGTAAAGTTGTATTTCTATAATAAAACATCTCCAGATAACATAAAATGGACACACACCATTTAAATACAATTTAAAAAGTCATATGACCAAATTTTCAAAATCATGTGAACAAATTAATATCATGTGACAGCTGAGCGCCCTGAACAAAACAAAAGTTAAAGTGATAAATTCACTAAATTGATAATTAAACATATACAATATCAACCCAAATACCTGGATATATAATTTACAAGAATGTAACTTTTTTTATGGCACAAAAAATACATTGTTGTTTAAAACATTTTGATAGAAAATACTAACAAATAATATCTGTCTATAAACAATGGCAACAGTATCATCTTTGCAAAGCTCACAATTTTAAGAGACAAGTGATGGAAATTTAATCTTTTATACCTGGCCGAGAACTAGCATTGCATGAGCTGCCTATATAACTCACGTTCTTCTAGTTTAAGCTGCCAAGGGCTACCCTGTTCACTACGTTACCTTTTCCATCATTGTAAATTTAAAAACATGATTTGGCCTTTCAATTAAATGTTTAGCTAGGGCATTGTTTGTTTTTCTTTTTTTTTTTGATGTCATATAAGTATTCAGCAATTCTCTGTTTGAACTTGCATTCTGTTTTCCCTATGCAGAAAAAAGGGCAGTGTTGACAACATACACTACCCCACCTGTTACAGGTAAATGCCTCTTTTATGAAGAACGTAAAATTCTTTATAGTTACTTGTTCTCCCATCAAAATATATGGAGAAATAACCACACTTATACATACTATGAATTTTATTACTATCATGTACTGGTATTTTTCTAGTGTTCAATTATGTTTTTAAGATTTAAACACTTCTATATATAGTACGGGGTGTGTCACCCACTTTTTCAATAATGTGCCTATCTTTTCTTAGAATGGCCCAGTTTTTCTGAATTATGCTCCTCACAGTCATGCTGTCGATGTTATGGTTTGTGATAAGGGAGATAGTAAAATCTGTGTTTTTGTACTTGGTGGTGTAGAGGTGGAGAAAGGTAATGTTCACTAGAAAAGGTAATATTGTTACCTGCAAGTTCACTAGTTTGTACAACAGCTACAGATGTTAATGATTCACAATAACTTGAAACAGGCTTAAAAAAATTCTCTTTTATTTACCACTTCATGCATGAGTTGGTTAACCAAAACATGAGGGCAGCCTGTAGCCAAAAACATACCCTTTATTTTCTCACATTTATCCAGGAAATTATCAAACTTTGACACCATACCTTCTGCTCTTACAAATTGGCCCTTGACCATAGTACACTTTTGGTGGGGTGAGGGGGGTGTAAGCTAGAATAATGCAAATTGGTGTTTGAGAAAGTGGGTTTACAAAAGATCTGAGCATAAAAATTCTGCTCTATCATTGTCTTTAGACAGAAATATAGCTAAACAAGGAATACTAGATGTACTGGCCTCAAATGTGATCTTTAAAAAATTGGTGGTCGTATTAGTGTAATCAAATAATTTTGGAATTTATCCAAGTCATCATTATAGAATAAAAATATCATCCAAAAACACGTATACAGCATACAATTTTTCATAAACTCTGAATTGAAGACAAAGTTGTTTTCCTATGTTGTCACTACTATATTCGCAAAAGTCCACCACAAAATGCAAATTCAAAGAGAGAATTGCCAAACACATATAACATCAAAAAAAGAAAAACAAACAACGCCCTAGCTAAACATTTAAAAGGTAAAACTTAGTGAGAGCTTTGTAAAGATGATACTGCTGCCATTGTTTATAAACAGAAAATATTTAATATTAGTATTTTCTATCAAAATGTTTTAAACAATAATTTATTTTTGTGTGCCATAAAGAAAAGTTGCATTCTTGTAAATTATATATCCAGGTATTTGGGTTGTATTATATATATTTTATAATCAATTTAGTGAATGTATCACTGTAACTTTGGATTCGTTCAGGGGGCTCAGCTGTCACATGATATTAATTTGTTCACATGATTTTGAAAATTTGGTCATATGACTTTTTAAATTGTATTTAAATGGTGTGTGTCCATTTTATGTTATCTGAAGAAGTTTTACTATAGGAATAAAGTGAAAGCACTTTTCAACAAGTACTGATTTGCCAAAGCTGTTTTTTCTCGGAATCTCTGCAGCCTTGCATGTGTTTTTATCAGTTTTTGCTTCTTCGTTTTTGGTTTATATAGTAAGGTTGTTTTATTTAGTGTGTAGTCAGGGGAATTTTAAATGTGAAGGGCATCTTTTCAGTGACTGTTGTATGTATTAAAGATATTAAAGTAAACAAGTACTCTTTCATTGTAAGACATATAGGGTTCACAGTATAACAAGAGAAGAAAAGCTGTACAAAAGCAAATTATGCTGTAATCTTGGGCTGCTGGGGTGGTGTGGCATATAAAAGTGCACTGATTGTATTATATGAAGAATTAAGAGAATTTCTCTTATTTTTCTATTTGAACTGTCAGGATTTCAAGCTTGGCTTAAGCTATATGCAAATATTTTTTACAGGCATAGGCTTGAAGAATAAGACAAAATAATGAAAGCCATGAAAATGCAAAGTTTCTTACATCTGAAAAGATATTAGCTTGTTTTTATTTCATTACCAAATGTTCTCAGTGGGAGTCAAGAAATCTGCAGCTTAATGCAGTTGTACATTCTTTTCTAAGGGATATTTACAAAGATTCTTCCATGCATTTGGAGAGTTGTTAGCTGTTTGTTTTTTCTTCTTCTGTCGGTTAGGTTTAGAAATCTGCAGATACCAGGGCACTTTCTTCAAGAAATTTCAAATCATAAAGTTATGTAAGAATCCATTTTTGTTGTGCATCTTTTAGCTAAGTCAGTCAGTGAATCTCAGAAAAGTTTAAATACATCAGTAAGTATAAATTGTATAGATATGTCAAACAGTAATTGTACAGTTAAGACACTTGTAAATGTGTGGTTTAAAGTTAAAAATTAGGTCAAACAGTTTAAAAAACTGTGTTCCAGAAATGTTCATTTAAATTTAAAGGTTGTTAAGTTCAGGAATGTTACACTTTTCTTAGGTTCATAGGTTCATAGGTAGGTAGGTACTAGGCTATCAGCCCAAGGGCCTACGTAAGCCTAGCCAACAAGGTTCCCTGAGTTACGCCACCCAAGAAAGTTATTTTCCTATGCCACTGTTGAGCAGAGACACAGAAGTGAGCCCCGGGGTGTATTTCGTATTTCCCATCCACATATCAAGATTTTTCTTGAAGAGTGTTAATGAAGAACTTTGCTTGACATAGATGGGTAGCCTGTTCCAGAGTATGGGAAGTCTCTGGGACAGGAATCTATCCCTCCAGCATGTCCCGTTTATTGTGGTGACAAGGTTTAGGTCCCTAGAGCATGTAGCTTGGAGGGATTGGGATTTCTTTAGGTGTAGCATGTCCAACAGCTCTGGGTTTGACATACCTTTATATGTTAGGCAGAGATCACCTCGGAGTAGGCGATATGCTACGGAGTAAAGCTGGAGTTTTTTGAGACGGTCAGTGTAGGGCATTTGTTTGAGGCCAGTAATCCTCTTTGTGAGGTACTTCTGTGGCCTTTCCAGCTGCTGCAAATGTCTTGTGAGGTACATTCCAAAAGGGACGTTGTACTCTCTAATGGGTCTAATGAGTGTCGAGTAGGGGGAACAATGACCTCTTTTTTCCTGAATGAGAACCCTTTTATGATGAGAAAGAGGTATCTGGTAATATATGTTTGGGGAGTGTAATGAGTTTGCAGATTTTAAAAATCCCCTGCATATTACAATGTCATAAATATTGGGTAAGCAAATAGCTATAACAAAGGAAATTATTCTTTTGAGCTGGGACACTTTATCTGAATTGCTTAAGCATAGTAAGGCCTTGTTAACTTTAATTCTGTTGGCTGTCGAGAAAACAATTACTAGGAAGTGGACATCAAAGTTTAAACCAACTGTATTTGAGGTATTGAATATTGTAAAAGAGATAAAGAACTTGAAGACAGAACTTTAAAAAAGGGAAGGGGCAAATTACATGGAAATTGTGGGGATAATAGACTCAGAATAACACTGAGAAGGAGTCAGGTATAAGGGAAGGCAGGAATTGATCAATTTATGTAATGCTGGACTTATGATAGTTGTAAGGAAAGAACAGTTATGTGATGTGTAATGTATGTAAATGGAAATTTGACAATATGATTTGTTTTCTTTTCCATTAACATGTGTTAACCTATGTCTTAGGTGATATTTAATAAAGGTGCTTAAAATAGGATGTAGAGCCTATTCCTCATTTCAAGTGAGTCAGAGAGCTGTTGTCCTCATCCTGAAAGGAAATGGACAATTCCATCCTGTTTGAGTACATCACATTACATCTCTGCGATACCCGATGGAGACATTTAGCCTATCTAGTTTGCCATTTTAAGTATATTAATATTTCTACCTTCCTTCCAGTCCTGTCTTCCCCTTTACCTGTTCTCCACCTTTCAGGCCCTCCTGAATCCTTCTGTGCATTCCCTCCCTACCTCCCATTCTGGTAGTTTAGTCTTATCTAGTAAGTGTCCCTTGTGACATAAACCAATTAATAAACATTATTAAGTCTTAAATGAAATCTTCAGATGTTATTTTCAGAATGCCTATGCTTAGCTGTATACACATTAAGTGACATTATGAAAACATAAAACACACCATTCTTAAATTCATCAGATCTAACACAAATTCATCAGCTCTAACACAAATTCTTGCAGTGTTATTTAAATTGCAGCTGATGTTATCCTGAAACCCATTTAAATGCTTACGTTACCATTAACACCTGGTGCTGAAGCAGTATTCAATTATCCTGAGACCCATTTACCTGCTTACGTTACTATTAACACCTGGTGCTGAAGCAGGTATTCAATTGTCACTCCACCACTTTCCTTTTTGAACATACTCTGTGTTCCCTCCTATATTAAGCTTAATGCTATTTGGAAAAAAAAAAAGTAAATGCATTTCTCAAGTTAATAAGGTAGCATACATTAAGAATGCCTGTAAAGAGCATTTGAAGTAACATTCTGTCTTATAGTATAGAATGCTCATATATTCTCTGCGCTAGCTTCCAAGATGTGTTACCTATTTCTGAAGATTCTGAATAGACAAAGTGCTTTATATATATTAAATTATAAAAACAGTAATCTGTTAAAATAATCAAAAAATACTTATATTTTGTAGCTCAGTTGCGGTCAAACAACTTCTCCAGCCTGCACCAAAGACCAGAACAACAACTTTTTTTTACAAGAACACAAAAGAACCAGCCCCCACTAGCCAAGAGATAATTACACAGAGTAAATGTTTCAGTTTATACAATAGCCTAAGACAACAAGCTATGACAGTTTTTAAACAGAAAAAGATTTCTGAAGATTCTGAATAGACAAAGTGCTTTATATATATTTGAATACCTGCTTCAGCACCAGGTGTTAATAGTAACGTAAGCAGGTAAATGGGTCTCAGGATAATTGAATACTGCTTCAGCACCAGGTGTTAATGGTAACGTAAGCATTTAAATGGGTTTCAGGATAACATCAGCTGCAATTTAAATAACACTGCAAGAATTTGTGTTAGATCTGATGAATTTGTGTTAGATCTGATGAATTTAAGAATGGTGTGTTTTATGTTTTCATAATGTCACTTAATGTGTATACAGCTAAGCATAGGCATTCTGAAAATAACATCTGAAGATTTCATTTAAGACTTAATAATGTTTATTAATTGGTTTATGTCACAAGGGACACTTACTAGATAAGACTAAACTACCAGAATGGGAGGTAGGGAGGGAATGCACAGAAGGATTCAGGAGGGCCTGAAAGGTGGAGAACAGGTAAAGGGGAAGACAGGACTGGAAGGAAGGTAGAAATATTAATATACTTAAAATGGCAAACTAGATAGGCTAAATGTCTCCATCGGTATCGAGATGTAATGTGATGTACTCAAACAGGATGGAATTGTCCATTTCCTTTCAGGATGAGGACAACAGCTCTCTGACTCACTTGAAATGAGGAATAGGCTCTACATCCTATTTAAGCACCTTTATTAAATATCACCTAAGACATAGGTAAACACATGTTAATGGAAAAGAAAACAAATCATATTGTCAAATTTCCATTTACATACATTACACATCACATAACTGTTCTTTCCTTACAACTATCATAAGTCCAGCATTACATAAATTGATCAATTCCTGCCTTCCCTTATACCTGACTCCTTCTCAGTGTTATTCTGAGTCTATTATCCCCACTATATTGATTATTTTAACAGATTACTGTTTTTATAATTTAATATATATAAAGCACTTTGTCTATTCAGAATCTTCAGAAATCTTTTTCTGTTTAAAAATTGTCATAGCTTGTTGTCTTAGGCTATTGTATAAACTGAAACATTTACTCTGTGTAATTATCTCTTGGCTAGTGGGGGCTGGTTCTTTTGTGTTCTTGTAAAAAAAAGTTGTTGTTCTGGTCTTTGGTGCAGGCTGGAGAAGTTGTTTGACCGCAACTGAGCTACAAAATATAAGTATTTTTTGATTATTTTAACAGATTACTGTTTTTATAATTTAATATATATAAAGCACTTTGTCTATTCAGAATCTTCAGAAATCTTTTTCTGTTTAAAAACTGTCATAGCTTGTTGTCTTAGGCTATTTTGTCCCACCCTCCCTCCTTGTTGGTGTCTTGCTCTTTATACTTGGTGGCTTTGCAGTTGCCCGCCCCTACTGTGACACACCTCCCAGTCTAGTGTCATTAGCTCATTCTTCTTAATACAGAGAGAACATTTGATAAGGCCTTCTGTTCCTCCTTTTTACCTTTTCAAAAAGTAAAACAAAACTTTTTTTTTCTTCTTCGCCTGAACCTTCTTGTGTTCTGACTGTCCTTCTCAAACATATTGGAAATATACAGTATATTTCAGAGCATTTGTTATAACTGTATTTGCTATAACCGATTTAAGTATTTTTCTGGCTTTTTGAATATTTACTGCTTAGCGACTGCATCTTAGCCTGTTTATACAGCTCTGCATTCTATTTAAACTGTTTTTGTGTTGATTAACTGTTTTGCACTCTTAAAAGTTATTTGTTGCTTAATTTTACCTGTAGGCTAACACACTCAAGTGTGCTAGCCACTTAAAAGCATTTATAGCATTTACTGTCTGTTTTTTTCCTTGTCTCTGTAAAAAAAAAAAAAAAAAAAAAAAATCTCTTGTTTTCCCACCTTACTGAACTAGAGTAGTCCAGTTTCAGAGTTGCTGATCCCTGGGCTTTGTTTTTAGTTCCTGTTACTGATCCATTGCCTTATTAGGAAGGAGGAAGTTTCTTTGCTTACCAGTGGGAGTGGGAAGCACTGAGCAGCCTTTTGTCCGAATTGGTGAAGTTTCAGCCAGAAACTAGTAGTCTATTGGTCGTTTTGGGCCAATTCCTAGCTCCTTTCAGCCCCCTGCTATAAAACACGCTAAACACGTGTTTTCCAGCTTGTACCAACTCTGCACAGATCCTCGTGGTGGCCTGCAGAGTGATCCAAGCAGCAGAGAGCTAAAGAGTGACTTTCTACCAGATATAAGTATTTTTTGTGGCTTTCCCACTGTTATTAAGCTAGCGACTGCATTTAGCCTGTTTTACTGCTACTTTAAGTGATTTCTGCATTTTACACTGTTTATTGCACTTTAAGTTACTAATTGTTGCAAATTGTTTCTGTAGGCTACACACTAAAGTGCTAGCCGATTTACAGCATTTATAGCATTTACTGTCTGTTTTTCCTTATCTCTGTAATAAAACAAAAAATCTCTTGTTTTCCCACTTTACTGAACTAGAGTAGTCCAGTTTCAGAGTTGCTGATCCCTGGGCTTTGTTTTAGTTCCTGTTACTGATCCATTGCCTTATTAGGAAGGAGGAAGTTTCTTTGCTTACCAGTGGGAGTGGGAAGCACTGAGCGGCCTTTTGTCCGATTTGGTGAAGTTTCAGCCAGAAACTAGTAGTCCATTGGTCATTTTGGGCCAATTCCTAGCTCCTTTCAGCCCCTGCTATAAAACACGCTAAACTGTACTGCTGATCTAACCAGCATATCCTATAACTGAAAGTTCATCTCTACTTGATTCCCAAGTAGACTATTCTCTATCTGTAAAGCCTAGCACTTACTCCTACAGTACTTGCACCTTGATAAAGCACTCTTATTATAGATAGTACCCCACCAGCCCAAAACCCACTTCCCCCGGAGTCCTTTGAAAGTTCTTTATCTACTACTTCTAGTATGTCGAGGGATCAGTTGCTAGTGTCCTCTCCAGCTCAACTGGTGAACCTGGGAATATTGAGGCAATGTTACAATTGCCTCATGTACACTGAACAATCCTCTCCTTCTCCCACAAAACACAAATACATGCGAGAGATGCAACTATACGGCCAAACTGGAGGCTGAGCTCTCTCAACATAGGACTGGCAAGACCAGACAGGAGGAGAAGGCAACCACACACAATACATACCCAGTCACACATGGTACCATCACAACTTCAAATCATACACATACTCACACAAAGACATACTCGGAGGCTCTGGTCAAAATTTACCAAAACAGCAGAGGCCACCAAAGCAGACACCCAAACAACTACCACCTCACGACCCAACACATGCAACACATAGACCACACAGTCAGAGTGTCAAACAGTCACAGCCCTTAAGGCCAAACAAAATGCCAGACACACTTGTCATTGGTGATTCCATAGTCAGACACACTGGCGTCCGCTCACCAGACTGAGTAAGGAGAAGGTCACAGTAAGCTGCCTGTCGGGCGCTAGAATCCGCCACATAACGCGAGCACTCAGGTCGCTCAACAGCAGGTACAAGTGCGGCTCAGTCATTGTCCACGCTGGTGTCAACGACCTGAGACGTACCTCCTTGGACTACATGAAAGGGACGTCGAGGAGCTCTCTGATTATGTAGCCCAGGCAGGTATGACCCTGACCTTGAGCAGTATCCTACCTTCACCTAGAATGATGCCACAATACAGTGATAAGATGATCAGCTTTAATAATTGGCTTAAATTCTGGTGTCATTCAAAGGGGATCCAATGTCTGTCTGCCTGGGATGACATGCTGGACAAGCCACGCTGCTTCGCAAGGGACGGCTTGCACCTGTCACCCTGGGCTTCCGGATATTGGCAAAGGCTCTTGCCACCCCATAGTGCCTTTTTAGGCAAGGCTCAAATTCTAAACCTACCACCCTAGAACACCAAAAGGAAAAAAACTAAGGGTAATGCTGCTCAATGCCAGAAGTCTCAATCTCAAGATGCACGCACTCGAGGCCCTTCTCAATATGGAGAACATCGATGTCTGTGCTGTGACAGAAACCTGGTTCAAGGCTCCTGAGAGCACCCCAGCACTAACAGGTTTCACCTCATATCATACGTTCCGGCCCCAAAATCCGGACAACACCAAGAAAGGAGGGGGGGTGTCCATATTCATAAAGGACACCCACACCTCAAGGTTGGTGGCAACGCACGATGCATCTGAGACCATCCAGATGCAATTAACCATAGGCAAGACTGCTCTGCAATTTGTAGCATGTTACAGGCCACCCTCTCAAACTCAGGAACCTCACATGGCCTTCCTGAAAACATTGGAGGGATAAATGTATCTCCAAACACCATCATACTAGGTGACTTCAACTACCCTAATATAGACTGGGAACACTACTCAAGCCCGAACACTCTAACCCAAAGATTCCTGGAGTTCATAAACTCAAATGCCATGGAACAACTAGTCACCATCCCCACAAGAGGTGAAAACATACTTGATCTCATCATCACGAACATGGGATCAAAATGTTCAACACCGAAGTATACCCCTCACTGGTGAGATCAGATCATAAACTAATCTCGCTGGAGGTCCTCATCCCGCCCCACCTGAAACAAAAAGACCACAGTGAAAAACTTCTCAAAGCCGATTTCACACTTCTAAAAACTAGTGTGGTCTCCTTTAAGGCCCCTGAGCCAGTGGTAAACATTACTCAAACCGCTGAATCACTTACAAATGCCTTCTACCAGCACCTACAGGACTGCATGGATCAGGCAATCCCAAACAAAACTAAGACTCTCTGTACCAAAGGCAAGCGTCCAGTCTGGTGGACCCCAGCCATAAACAAGCTCTACAACAAAAGGAGGAAGCTACTACAAGATAGAGCAAAATCCTTGAAAGGTAAGACACCTTTGATCATTATAAGTAAAAACTAAGAGCTCTCATAAAATCATCCAAGGCAAATTTTGAGAGAAAAATCGCCAAGGACTCTAAAGACAATCATAAGGCCTTCTTTAGCTATGTTAGAAACCTAGGAGGAAACTCCCAGATATGCTCAGAATTAGTTCAAAATGATGTGAAAATTACTGAACCTACACACATTGCTAACATACTGGCTGACAGGTTCAGTGCAAACTTCTCCCCTCCCCAAAAGGAGAGATATCTATTCCAGAGGATTGTAGCCCCCAAACATCTCCAACGCCCAGGTGAGAACTGCCCTCACTAAGGCAAAAACACAGCATCCATGGGACGGATGGTGTCCCCGGCTGTGTGCTTCATGAACTCAACGAGGAATTAAACCCACAGTTAGGACAGCTGTTTAATCTTAGCCTCACCTCAGGATACGTACCCAAGGAGTGGCGCCGGCGACTGTGGTCCCACTTCATAAGGGCGGTGCCTCCACAGACCCTGGAAATTACCGCCCCATTAGCTTGACAAGCCTTATCTGCAAAGCCATGGAGAGGATCATAATGGAACTCATAAATAAAGACATAGGGAACTTGCAGACTTTGGATCCAACCCAGTTTGGCTTTGTCAAAGGCAGATCCTGCCTCTTAAACTTGGTTGACTTTTCGAGACAGTAACCAAGGCCATTGATGAGGAAAGGCAGTCCATACAGCCTACCTCGACCTGGCAAAGGCCTTCGACACAATACCCCACTCAGGTATCATCGAAAAACTCATCAGCTTGAACGTAAACCCATACATCACAAGATGGGTTGCAAACTGGCTAGCGACAGAACCCACAGGGTCAGAGTTGCTGGAGCCATGTCAGACTCAAAGCCTGTCACAAGTGGTGTCCCACAGGGCTCAGTCCTGGGTCCACTCTTGTTCGGCATCTACTTTTCTGAAGTACAAGCAAACACAGGAGGGTTATGGCTGACAAAGTTTGCAGATGACTGCAAACTGGGCGCCATAGTCGAAAACACATCTGACACAGATATCCTCCAGAAGGGCCTCACAGAAACGGATAACTGGTGCCAGAGCCATGGCCTGAAGTTAAACGCCAAAAATGCATAGTCATACCCTTCGGGAAAAACAAGGTTACCCCTAGCTACCATATAGGTGACAATCCACTGAGCACAGAAAAAGTCATCAGGGATCTGGGGACCCAAGTTGACAGTAGTCTTTCGTTTGACACTCATGTTGCTAAAGTAGTTAGGAAAACCTTCTATATCGCCCACCTGATCATGAAGGGATTCACATCTAGATCAAGGGAGGTCATCGTCCCCGTGTACTCATCACTCATTAGACCTATGATTGAGTACAATGCCCGGTTCGAATGTATCTGACCAGACACCTGATGCAGCTTGAAAGGCCCCAAAGTTCCTCACCAAAAGGATAAAGGGTCTCAAAAATATGTCTTATGCTGCCCGACTGAAAGAACTCCAGCTTTATTCAGTCTCATACCGCTTGCTCAGAGGTGACCTGTGCCTGACATATAAGGCCATGTCAAACCCAGATTTGATGAATATGCTTCACCTCGAAAAATCTAGATCCCTCAGAACCACAAGGGCGGAGACTTAAACCTTGACACGGTTATAAATAGAACGTGCTGGAGGGACAGATTCATCACCCAGAGACTCCTATGCTGTGGAACAAAATCCCGGTACATGTGAGGCAGAGCACCTCGCTGGCCTTGTTCAAGAGGAATCTTGACCAATGGATGGGAGATCGCAGATATACCCCAGGGATTACTTCAGTGTCACTGCTTGACAGAGGCACAGAAAAATGATAGGCATAGTTTTTATTCAAACTAAAGGGGTGGCGAAAGCCACATAACTATGGGCTAGGCTTATAAATGCCCTTGGGCAGATAGCCTAGTATGAACCTATGAACCTATGAACCTATGAACCTATTTAAAACAAACACCTTGGGGTTACAATACATCCCCTGTGCAACTGCAGTCATACGGTCTTTGAGAATCAAATGTCTTATTTATGTGTTGAAATAAGATGCATGGTCCTGTGTTAACGTACCTACAACACCTTGCAGTAAAACAGTAGAAGGTGCTGTTTTCTCTTTCTTGGGTTTGGGCACCATGTGCATCATTGTGCTCTGACGATGGTTCAGACTTGGGCCCTTTTTATAAGAAAAGACAGGTTCTAAACTCACCATTTTGTAAACAACTGGCTGTCCTGTAAAAATCTTCGAATTCTTTTTATGATGTCCCTAATGTCGTCACTATATGCTGCTTTCTATCCAGACTGACTGTGCCAAGTTTAATCCTGTTCGCTTGGAACAAAATGGACCTGCTACTCATTACTACCCCAGCTTAGTGCACTGAGTGTTAAGGATTCCTGGAGATATTGCTGCAACAGAAAAACATGGGGGGAATCTCATAATGTAAACTGCTTCCTACATTCCTTGTAGAGGAATGCTGAATGCTTACTAGTCACTTTGCTAGTGCTGTAACAGCAGTGATACACAGACAGAGTGTGTGAGTCTGCATGCGCACAAAGGCACACACATATATATGTACATGGGAGTCAAGCATCTGATCAAAATTCTAGGTGGTAGGAATCTGTTTAATCAACCACTGGTCAACAGATGCAGAAGGTCATCAAGTGCATTAGACTGACAATCCCTGGTTAGGGGAATATTCCCTTTCCATGGGGACTGTGCAGTCTCAGAGTAAGCATATATAATTAACAGGGGCAGGAGGGATTAGTCCCGCACATGGGGTTGCAGGGGGGCTTGGCCCCAGCAAAAAAAATTTTTTTTTTAATTTCTATTTGCTGAGTTTCCTTCTTGCCACATGCATGGTAATTTGTTGACATTTGCATTGCTGACCTTTTGTGGGGGACGTTCTTGCTGTTGATCTTGTTGATTCGTTGACCAAAGTAGGTATACCCATATATACATACATATTTATATATATATATATAGATATACATATTCCAACAAATATGAATTCCAAGTAGTCCACAGCAGATAGATAAAAACAATCCAAATTTTAATGACAAGTTAAACAGTAGATAAGAGCTTTCGCAGTAAGCTTCATCAGATCTAACATGCAATTCAAGATACACCAGTTAAAAATAGACAGTTGTTTGGTTGTTTATTTTTAACTGGTGTATCTTGAGTTGCATGTTAGATCTGATGAAGCTTACTGCAAAAGTGCTTATCTACTGTTCAACTTGTCATTAAAATTTGGTTTGTTTTTATCTATCGGCTGTGGACTACTTGGAATTTGTATTTGTTGGAATATATACTTTGTTGCTGCATTCCAGGTGGTTTATCCTTTTCAGGCAACGTGCTTTGCTGTTTTGTTGAGATGTATATATATATATACAAACACACACACACACACACACACACACACACACACACACACACACACATATTAGATCTAATGATATTGAACAAATGACTCAAATATTGACATTCACAAAATCAACCACAAAAGATTGAATTTGTAAATGTCAAGACGCTACCACGCATGTGAGGAGCTAAAATCCCTACGCATGCAAAACAAAAGTTTTAAAAATACAATAAAACATTTTTTGCAGAAGGTCAAGCCTCATGCACCACCCCACTGCTAATTATAAATACTAACTCCAAGATTGCGCAGTGTTGTGAAAAGATATTTTCCAACCCAGAAAACTGTCGGATATTGCACATCTGTGAAATAAATTTTGTCAACAAAACAGATGTTGACTAAAGGGGGATTGGATGATATTCAGCTTCCCCATCTGTATCTGTATATTTTTTATCTATATCTATATCTATATGCAGGAAGACTGAATTTTCCTTCATGGAAATAAATGTCTCACTGACTACAATGTACTGGCTCCAAAACTTTGCATTTGACATTTTGGAATCTAGAAATAATAGTTATAAAAGGACAGAGTGTAGGCTGCAAGTGAACAGATCACATTCATTTGATGTGCTGACATTTTTATAACTGCCATGTGAAAGGCTAACACACAACTATGCCAAATGCAGGTGAATGTATATACTGCACAGAAATGGTTCAAGCAACTACGAACTTATGACTTGAGATGTTTTAGAAGATCGCTGTTACAGCAGTCCTACCTACTGGAGATCGCTGTTACAGCAGTACTACTGGAACTTCAGCCACAGAAGGGTGATCATCTGGTCCAACTTACACAGGTCAGTTATCTTCTCCATCCAGAAATGGAAGATATCCTAACATCGGGACATCAGATAATCCTAGTATAAAACAGACATCTACCCATGCCATTTTAGGGCTTTCTTTTCCAGAAAGCTATACTGCTGTGAAAGCTAAAACGCAATGCCCAGGGGTAACAGTTACAGAGATAAAGTCTTCAAATTCTAAATTGTAGCTTGGGAAACAGGGAAAAGGAGCTTGGTATAATGACTGCAGTGCTTACCACACAAATAGAAGGTTCAGTGTTTGATTCTTATCTTTGGAAGGGAATTAGCTCGCTTTAAAATGGCCCCCAAGGTTGGCCAGCCTATTCAAACCTGAGGCCCTGTAATACAAATGTAAGAACAGTTATACTGCAGTTATACAATGATGGCTCATTTGTATTCAGAAACAAGCATGCTGACTGGACATCTCAATGAGCATGCCCACTGTAAACATGCATGGCATATACCAATAAAATAAAGTCCGGCTGCTGAAGTACCATTGAGCAGACGGACTTTCTATTGGAACGTGCTTAGAGACAGAGCAAAACAGAAGAAAAGTCAGGTATATATTCTCAAAAATAAAGAAACAGAAACATGCCTGATTTTTCTTCCATTTCTTTGCTGTCCCTCATAAAATCTCAGGAAAAAAAAACAGCAACATAGATTCCCTTCTGCGCTGCTTCTCCTGCGCTGCTCCGATGTGCTGCGCAAATGTGAGGATGCAAGTGTCATAGGCATGCTCAGTATGTCAATAAAGGAAAATGCAGAGGAACACTTCAGCGCCCTTATGCAAAGGCATTATTTAAGAAAGGTAAGCAATTTCTATCTTAAATAATGTCATTGTATAATAGCAATAATCCATACCTGGGTGTTGCTATATCACGATTTACCCACAGTTGGCTTTGGCTAACCACTCGAGCTTAGCCCTCATAATCAAGCCATGTCAGCCATGGGTAAATCCTGATATACCCACACCCAGTCATGGATTATTGCTTAACAGTACCCTACCCTGCCCAAACACAGAAAGTAAAGTGAAGATGGTAGGTAGAAAGTAATACTGCAACAGTGATCTACATAAACATCTACTATTATTGCATGTTCTTGTACAATTGTATTGTGCTCATCATTTAGATCACGGCTGCAGTAGTAGTAACCACTAGGATGATTCTTACAAGTTCATGAGGCTAGACAGGTGGTCTGGATACAATGATTAGGCTGCAATATACCCTGAAGATTTACCATTGCAAATCTAGATCTTACCCAGAAAAAGATATCCATTTTTGTGGAATTTGGAGATGGTACAGGCAAGAGACTATGTAATTGCTTCTAAGACAGCCTGAATAGTCAGCCCCATTTGAGTAAGTTTACATTGGTAGCTGTCCTCCTGGTGCTGTTTCTGTGATGGTGACTGCTATTTTCTTACCTTTGGGAGCATAACAGGAGATGATGCAATAGAACAGTCATTTCCAGACAGTCTGGATGTAGCTATAACCCATTTCCATTTTACAAAAGACATGCAGAACTGGCAAGATTTTGAAAGCAGTCCACAGTGAAATAGAGGGCTTTGTCTACCTTTTGCTATAACTTTGTGTGAAAGACTTAGCCATCCAGATAGGGGTAAAGGTCAATGCCCTTTCTTCTGCAGTAAGCTTTTACTGGAGACGGACATTTTGTGAAAATTCAGGGTGCAGTAGCAAAGTCAAAGGGCATTGAATTCCCCATGTTGAACTTGAGGAAGCAGCTATGGCTCTTTTGAACAGGAATATGGGGACAGGAGTCCTTGAGATCCAAAGTGACCACCAGGGCCCGTACAGGAGTAGTAATATGACATGTAGTGTTGCATACTGAATTTGGGAACTTTGCAGTAAGTATTAAATATTGAAAGGTTCAGGATGGTTCTCTGCGGGCCATCTTTTCTGGGCAACAGAAATAGCCTTGAGTAGAGTCCCTGTTTTCTTCTCTCTCTCTCTCTCTCTGGGAAGAGAGTCTGTTACTCTCCCCATGAGAGGAGCTCAAGGACAACAGTGAGAGTCAAGTGCATTTTGGTATGGAGGATACTTGTCAACTTTGGTTTCTTTATGAACAGAAGTTTATAACCCTGAGAAATGATTTTAGTGCCTACTTAACCTTTTACTGCCCTCCCAGTTGTTTTACACAGTGTGTTTTCCTTCCTTTTACCTCTAAACTTGGGGCCATAATATGGGGGCTCGGATAATGGAAGTTGCAGAGTCATGGGTGTTTATGGTCCCTGGGCTTTCCTTTTTGGTCATCCTGCCATTTGTTCTTATTTTGGCCCCTTTTTCTTTTGCTGGCCTTCCCTCTTTATCTGTAATTGCAAAGATGAGGTTTAGAGGGATACTTCCTTTCATACCTGGGAATAGAGAAGACAAAATGTTGTTTGACATGCTACACACTCTTGCCCTTTCCTCAAATTTTCTAGATACTTCCTTTTCAGAGTTTCCAAAAATCAGTCCATTGTCTGATAATGTTGCGAGGAGCTGAAGTTTGACCTTTTCTAGCATGGGTTGTATTCTCTCCCAAGCATGTTTTCTTATGACTGTACCCATCGCCGCAACCCTGGATGTTGCAACTGCAGCATCACAGCTACATGTTGGATGTTCTGCCACTTGACTAACAGTCTGGGTAAGTTCAAGTCCCCTTCAGACACTCTCCCAATCTTCTCCTTAATTTGTTCCAGGAGAGCAAATTGGTGTTTGATCATATGTGTCTGATAATTTATGTTCCTAAAGATCACAGTGGTGACTATGTACTTCCCAAACCAGTGCAACACTCCACATCATTCTTATTTGGGAGAGTACTGGGGTTGGAACAGAAATGGACCCCTTCTCCAGATCCACAGTCACCCTTGCTGGATTCACCATAAGATTCTTTTAGAGGAACATATGGGCCTCCAAGACAATACAGAACCTGTTAGGTTTCTTACTGGCAAGGACTTAAGAATCCTTACAGGCTGCCAGCAAGGCAATGTCTAGAGCTCCCAAACAGAAGGAATAGCTAAAGGTTTAAGGATATTCAGACCTAAAAATAAAATCAAAGTACCTGTTTTGGACATGTCATGTCTCCCTGGTTTCCCAACAGAAGTACTGTCATACTATAAAATGTATCCCCAAACAGCATTGCGATTGTAGGTGAGACACAGGAAACAGTCTGTATCAGTGTCACATCCTAAGGGGGAGGACATTTGGAAAAAGAAATCTGATTCCTCAAACTCGCTCCGGGAGGAGATGTATCCTAACTCATCAAGGTGTTCAATTTTTTTGTTCAAAGCAAAACTAATTAATACAACAAAAAAGAAAAACAGCACCAAAGGTATCTGAAGAGAAATACAGAGAAAGGCAAAGGCATCCAAACATGGAACATTTCACAATACAAAAAAAAAAATAATAAAAATAAGTGGGAAAGAAGAAAAGAGGGTTAGTAACAGAGAAGTGAAAGAAATAGAAACTGAAGTTATGGAATACCTGCAAAGTGCAGGATTTAGGGCAGAAAATCCAGCTCAGGTAATGCCACAACATGATGGATCAATGAAGCTGGAAATGAAGGAGAAATAGGTGGAACCGGTAGCATCTGATCACTTGCCACATGACGATGCTCTGGAACCTTCAGCAGGAAACCAGTACAAAGGTTCAGCTGGAGTTGCACAGAAAGGGAAGGAGCAGAAAACAGCGGCAATTCTGTGGCAGGCAATGTGTTGGAGTGATGGACCAATGAGGGGTCCCAAATGAAGAAGCAAGAGATGATGCAGGATGCAGCTGAAGAGGATGTCGTAGGAAGACATTCGTGGAACCTTCTGTGGAATACCAGCAGGAAAAACAAGAGCAAAGAACATGCAGAAAAATGATCTAAGAGAAGAGCTGCGTGATTAGATGGAAAGACATATTAAGATCAATGAAAGAAAGAGATTACAGAAAGTAATTAAGACCCAAAGTGTATAAGTCTGATAAAACAGATGAACACAGTAATCAACAGAGTTAACAGAAATTTATAAGAAATAAATAGGATATTTTACTGTGCAGCTAACCTAATAACAGATAAAGTCTTACCACAAAAATACAGAAATTACAGCAATAAGGGAAAGGAGGGAAAAAATAAAATGTTATCTTGGAAGCATCAGAGAAAACTATAAAGCAATTAAGACAACAGTCACTGTCACAAGAATATAAAAGAGGAAACTGATCAACAAAAATATTTAGAAAGCTAGATGGGATAAAAGCAATGCACAGTATCAGAATAGACCAGTATCTATCATACAGTACTGCAAATAAATTAAATATACCAGCACAGGCAGAACAACTTAAAAGATATACAAATAAATATAAAGAAAAGTACAAAATAAGCAATTCATTGATGACCCAAAAAAATTTATAGAAAATTGGGAAACAAAGCAAAAGGAATAGAAACACCACCAAAAGAAGAAATAGGCACATTTTGGAGAAATATTTATGAAGATCCTGTAGAATGTAACAAAGATGCTGAATGGATAAAAAATTCAATGAAGTAGTAAGGAGTTTAAATATACATGATATGAAATGGGTTGAAGTAACAGCCAGAGAAGCTGAAACAAAATTAAGAAAAGCTCCTAAATGAAAAAAAAAAGGCCCAGATGCAGTACCTAACTTCTGGCTATAAGTACTAACATCTTTACAACATGATTTAGCCCTGAATAAGAACTACTTACATAAGCATCCCAAACAGAGACCAACCTGGTTAACAGGAATAATGACACTCCTTCTTAAGACTGAACCTTTAAGCCATTCTAAACACTATAGACCAATAACTTGCCTTTCCAACTAAGTAAAAACTGTATAATGGAACTGATTCAGAGATTAAAGTCATTAGAAGAAAACAATCATGGCAACAGAACTAAAGGCTAACAAAAAAAAATGTTGTATTGAACAAAGGTTCATTTGTCACTAAATAAAGCCATAATGGAGAACTGTAAAAAGGGAAAGAACTGAAGTATGGCATGGATAAATTACAAAAAAAAAAAAAGAAAGCATTCGACAACATTCCACATTCATGCATAAAGGAGTGCTTAAAGATGTATAACATGTATCTAAAACTGATCAGTTACACTACAGTGACCATCAAACAGTGGCAGACCACTTTGCAATTAGGCCATGACAAAGGACAAATTATTATCCCAGGAATAAACATTCAAAGGGGGGTATGTCAGGGTGATTCTTTGTCACTGTTGTTTTGTCTTACACGTAACCCATTAAGCTGTTTACTTAGCAAATGAGGTACAGGTTACAATTTGGCTCCCAGAAAACAAACTTCCTTAAAGGTTTCTCATCTACTTTTTGTGGATGATTTAAAATGGTATAGTTCATCAGCGAAGACTTGAAAGCACAACTCCAAGTTGTTAAAATTTTCTCAGATTATATAAGAATGTCAATTGGTCTTGATAAATGTGCAAAAGCAACATTTAAAGCAGGAAAGTTGCAGTACCAAAAATGAGGATCTAGGACAGGAATGTGATATAAAGGAACTTGAGCAGGAACATTGTATAAATATTTGGGAAATAATGAATGATCAGCAATAAACCATGAACAAATGTGAACAGAACTGAGTAAGGAATACTTTAAAAGAGTAAAGCTAATATTGAAAACAGCCACGACATCTAGGAATAAAGTTCAAGCTATGAACCGATTTACTGTTCCTGTTTTAACTTGCTGTTTTGGTGTGATTGACTGACCCCAAAAGTTACTGGACCAGTTGGTCTGAAAAACAAGAAAAATGCTTCACTCTTATCAAATGAGATATAAAACTCAGTGTATTTTAAGATTATATGTTCCACACTCTGAAGGCAGTATGGGCCTTCTCAAAATTGGTTGCATGCATAGATCTGCAATCATGGGACTACATATATACCTCATCAGATCCAAACATAGTGAACGTTTTACAACATGAGGAGAGGAGGTCTAAAATAACCTGCTAATTATCTTAGCAAACATTCAGGTGGCAAGCAAGAATGTAAATCAAACCAGAAGACAAAAATTGGACCACAACCGAATGTGCCAAAAACAAAAGAAGAATATGAGAAGGGTCAGATGAGAGGGAAAGAAATGTGGAAGCAGCATAAATATAGTAGCAAGTCTAGAGATCTCCTGGCACAAGCTCATGTTGATCAGTACGTGACGCAAGGATGGTTACGGGGATGTGGGTCAAAACCAAAGGATGAAAGGTTAATAATGGAGCCCTGGACAGTGGACTACATACGATGCATACGATACTTTACAGAGTCCACTGAACATGTGGGAAAAACAGACAAATGTAGGTTCTGTAAAAAACAATTGGAAACAGTCACATACCTTGTTGTTGAGTGTGCTACACTCATGGCAGAGGGTCTGTACACAAAAAGGCACAATAACGTGGGAAGATTGTTGCACTGGGGATTGTGCCAAAACTACAGTACAGAAGTAGCTGAGAAGCATTGGAAACATGAACAAAGCAGTATAGAGAATGATGAAGTGTACATCACATGGGGTCACCCATTACCAACAATTCCAAAATGTAGACGCATGAAAAAAAAGACAATAGTATAATCACTGAAATTATTACACCTGGTGATTACAGTGTCTCACATACAGAGAGGCAGAAAGTCATAAAATATTAAGATTTGCAGGCAGAAATGAGAGCAACGTGGAAGAAAGATACCCAGACAGTTCCAATAGTAGTACGAGTAACGGGTCTAATAAAACAGACTTTACAGTTGTATTTAGGGATTCACTTTATAATCTCGAAATACTGAAACATCGAATTTCAGTATTTCGAGAATATAAAGTCGAATGTTCAAAATAGCAAAAGTGATAAACCGCTAATCCGGATATGTCAAATTCATGGTTATGGTTTACAGTACGTGACATGGAATGTAGTGTGTGGATTTAGGTGGAATTTAAGTTAAGTGACTATTTTGTAAGGGTTTTGGGTAGGTGTTTGAGTGTATGTGAGTGTGTTTGGAAGTCTTACGTGTGGGTTAGGGTAGGCAGGTAAAAGTATGACTAAGTGTTGAAAGTGGTGGTGTTTGTATATATGTTATGTGTGTGCACGAGGAACTGTAGAATGTCTGGTTGTGAGTTTACTGTTTTTTTCTGTTTGATGCAATCTCGGAGTTAGTATATATAAGTAGTGGGGATGTGGGGGGCCCCCCACATAGGGGGGTGCTTATTTGTAGTGTATGTTTGTTAATTTGTGTTTTTATGTTTGTGTGTTTTGTTTGTTTTTTGCAGTGTGCGTAGTGTGGTGTATGTGTAGTGTGGTGTATGGTGTGTTTAACTTCGCAATTTTTACTTTCGTGGTTTTGGGGTTTAGGTATTTTGCAGATTCGACTTTATAGTCTCGATATACTTTAATTCGATGTTTCAGTATTTCGAGATTATAAAGTGAATACGTATTTAGATGTGTTACCAATGCATGTAACGCAATATGAAGTGCAGGAATAAGTTCTGGGCACAATGCAGGTGCTGCAAAGAGTACTTCTGGCTAACAAAGGTTGAAGCAATACTAATTTCATGAACATTAATTATAGCTTGACTTAGGAATGGGGTCCATTCCTGTCATGGTATTAGAAAACCAAAAGAGTTGGAAAAATTAAACTGGAAGGAAATTTGCAAAGAAAACTCTGATTCCTCTTACACACTCTCAGAGGACTCATACCCTACCTTATCAGGAGAAGGTTCTCTCTTCCTTACACCACTGGGAACTCCAGTGACAGAAGAGTCAGAGCTTGATTTCAGATTCTATAAAGCATGAAGAAAACCCTGAGCCAAGGAGATTCGGTGTTCAGAAATAGCTTTGGTTAGGATGGGTAATATAGCCTGCCATATGTCCGCGAAGTAAACATTTACTGGGAAATCAAGGTAGGTGATCTGTGTCTCCCCTTCTATGTCCTTTTACTTGAGATATTTGTCTTTTTTTCTAAACCTGTAAAATGGACTTCTCAGACCACTAAGTTATGGCCAGCTGCATCCTTCCCTATCAGGTTAGTGGGTTACCTGTCTTTTGTTTTCATGATAATGAAGCAGGTTTTCACCATGTTGTCCACAATGGGGCATCCACTCCAAAAGCTAAATCATTGTAATCAACTTGGTGGGATGTCAGAGTTTCCTTTGGCATGATGGCCTCCAAAGGGGCTTCATCGGATGCCACTGTATTCTGAAATGTATGATCCTAGGACTGCAAAAATTCCTCACTTGGGTCTACATTCTTAAGACTGATGGGATGTCAGATACTAGAGTTATGTCAGATGTACTCCCTTCTACCTTCTCCTTTGATCACATCTTTCTTGTTGAATGTTAGAGGCACAGGACAAACTCTACCATACCTTGGAAGACTGGTTAAAGGTCTCAAACTCTGATTCAAGTAGTTTTAGTGAATGCAGACTACCCAAAGTTTAGGGATAAATCCATGACATATGCAACAGTTCTCAACAATGTGCTCTGCACCTAAGCAAAATATGCAATGAGTTTGGAAGTCTCTGTGGGGAATCAGCCTACCACAGGAATGTCTATCTTCTTTAGCCCCAGACATACATACCTGATTAAACAGCCTTTATAAGGCTACTTAAAAATCACAAACCACAACTTCTCTAGGAAATAAAGAAAATATCCAGTAATCATCTATTCTGAATTCGGAGGCAGGCTGGACCACCATAACAAGCTGGACTACAGACACACAATAGTTGATTAATAAATACACTATCAACAGCAGAAAGAAAGATCTAAAATGGCATGGGCTGTTGCTAGTTTTATGCTTGGAGCATCCTGACAAATGGTTATCTGCCGCACCTGGAGGAGGAAAGGTGATGAGCTGTGGACAGCAGACTCAGGTCTTCTGCAGCTACAGTCCTAGTGGTTAGGCCTACTGCAGTAGTGATCTAAACAAAGAACATCTCAACAATATGAATCAATCATATTGCATCCAGGTTTTGGTATGTAAACATTCCATGCTGCCTGGTTTGTGGCATAAACTTAGATACCCTATTCACATGTATGATTTTTGCCAGCATAGTATTTTACACTATGACCCACTTGCTTGTAACTGGGAAAAGTGACACTGAGAACCACAATCTTGGACAAAACAGTAAAATATAAAGGCTACTAAGGTGATCTCATTACAGCCACACATCCAAAGTAGGGTACAGAAAGATCTTTCTATGCACATTTATATATGTTTTTTGTATGTGCTATACATTTCACAATGCATTAGATGTGATTTCCATTATGGGGTACACATTTGCAGCATATCTACTCTCACTACATTACAGCAAAATTTGTTCTGTTTTTTGTCACAGACTTTATGCTTGCACCTCCTCCAAAGTGGGGTCTTAGACACTGAATTGATATAATGAAATAATTGTGGGCATATTTTCTGGTCTGAAATCACCAACTGGATTTTGTAAGCAAGTCATAGTACACATTTCTGATGACTTTTTAGAATAGTTCAAATGATTTTATAACTATGGTTTTAAACTACTATATATCACCAGTAATCCCACAACCACCATGAATACTGTCTTTATCACTCAATTCAAACACACATACATTTGACATTTTTCAGGTTGTCAAGAGTGCACATCTGAATATATGTCGGATTTATTCACCCAAACTAGAGCATTTCTGATGAGAGATATTTAAAAGCAACAGCAAAAACGTACACCTTACTTCTTGTCACAGCCATGGACATATTGAAAATTATGATGCTTGTTTGCACTAATGGATTGTAATCCATGCAATGTGCTGTACAAGGCTGACCTTGTTGTGTCTTGCCCTAAAAATGTTAGGAGTACTGTAAAGCAATATACATTTACAGGGAGAATCAAACTCTGCCCACAGTGACCAAACTACATTATTTGGAAAACGGTTTAAATCAAAATTGTAAAAATGTTTAAAAAGAATGTATTCCTGTATAAAATTGTCAATGATGTGACACAGACAGCAACATTAATACATTTTAGGTATAACTTGCAGCTTTGCCTGAGTCTAAGAGTACAAATGTGTTTATTATCCCTGTAATGGTCCTTGAAAGTTTCATAAATAGCACTGCAGTACAGGATAAGGGGGGTGCTGCACTCGAATGTGTCATCCTTCAGATGACATGTCAAACTGCAGTCCCATCTGCTCGAGTTGGTGATAGCTCAGTTGGATGTAAAAGATCCCATGATACCTATGAAAAAGAGTAGTGGTCCTTTAACACAACATAAACCATTATTTACATATTTACAAAATATGCATATTTACAAGTAGATATCTACACATTCCTATCTACCATCATAATTATTCTTCCATAATTGACCCCCATGCCTTCATTTACAGCCATAATCTAACTTTTTGCAATACATCATCCAAAATCCATTTCCCATTAAACAAAATTTAATTTGTCTTTCATTCCAAATAATCCATATTACATAAAATAAATTATTCTCCACCCTTCTCACATATTCTTTCTTATTTTTATAATATCCATATGTAATCATATGACATCTATATTGTTTACATCATTAATATTATCAAAAAAATATTCACACACCTTTTTTCCAGAGTTTAGCCACTCTTCTACATTTAAGAAAAAAACATGCTTGGTTGTCTCTTCCTTTCCATGTAATAAACACACGGTTTGAATTTTATTTTTATATGGCATGTTCCCCTTTACCAGTAAGCTATTTATTGTAATTCTCTGTAGAAAATCCTGACACTCCACAGTCTTAGTACACCATGTTTCCTTGCTTTAACAGCTTTTATAACTTCTGTTAACTGTTCCCATGAATTTATATAATATTGTTTCATCAAATTATTATACCACTGTGATGTCCCCCTTCTGTTACAGTATTCAAGCAGCCTGAATCCTCACCACTGACACTGATGAGGGGCATTCATTTGGCACAAAAATACATATACACAAGTATTTCCAAAAGCAGCTCTCTGCAGCAAGCACAATTTGCCTTAAAAGCACAAAGGGAACATACTCAGTCCAGGGGCTTTCTCTCTCTCTCTGTCTCTAGATCCCCAATAAGACTCTCCACTATTACAGCTGTAGAGCTGAGTCCTTAGCTGGGTGTCTAACCCAAGTCCTCCACCACTCTTTCTGTGAAACCAGTGCTTCATGTGCCTGTTCCCAGCAGCTGACAGGCTGGCACAGATTTATTAGGTTTGCCCCTTCTGCCCAGACTATAAGCTAGTTACTACCAACAGACACTCCAAAGAAGCCAGCTACTCTAAGGCTCTTACAAGGGTACGCAATTATACTAAGTGAAATTTGTACTAATACAAATGGTAGTATTTTGACCAAATATAAGGATTTCAGGAGTGGACACAGTGCCACCAAATAAATAAGTATTCTCAAAGGTTAAAATATTCTCTAAAGGACCAGCCACAATGAAAGGTTTAAATATATTTAACAATAAATACTAAAAGAACACGAAAATACTAAATATATATTTATAATAAACGCCAGAATTTCAATCACAGGAAATAGTAACACAACAGATGAAGAGATTCACACAGATACAGAAAAACAGTACTTCACTAACCTCACTATATTTTCCTGACTGATCTAAAGAATTACTATTCCCTAGTTCACTTACTAGAGTAAGGGAGATGAAGTGGGTGAGAGATCCTTCTATATCAGGTTCCAAGAAACAGACTGCTCTGAGACTTCTGCCTCATCTAGTATTAAAACATCATTTTAGTCCTGGATTACAGAATGACATCACACACATCTGGTTATCTGACTTCTGGTTCCCATACCACCCTGTTAACTAGCAAGTGAACCAGAATCTAGCATATGTGTGTCAATAATACACACAGATAGTGCTTTGATAAGGTGTGTTGCAGCTTCTGGAAATCATAAAATAATTTCAAACTTCCACCCTTCCAGAGTAGTAATTAGTTCACTGCTAAAGACAATACAGAAGGCTTCCTAGTACATACTTTTTTCTCTGGCTGCATTGAGACCTGTGAGATACAATCTTTATGGCTTATACCAAGTAATTTAATTTCAAACTATTTTTCAAAGTTAGCTCGTCTGAGATCAACCTCTTCTCTTCCTGCATCCTCTGTTAACATATATACATTTCCTCAGTTACAACAGTTCAGTCTGATATAATGTATATTTCTTTTCTGTCTAGCAGGACAGACTGTTGATACATTTTTAACACAAGCAACTTTACAAATACATTTTCAACACAAGCACCTGTAAAATCAGTTTGATATACAAATTACATAATTCTTTACAAAACACCAGCTAGCTATGCTGGCATACGTTACACATCCACTGCCCTACCTCTCCTGGCATAGTTGGCAATACCTCACACTGTCAATATCACATATTTTAATTCTTCTCTGTACCAATTTTCATTTTCCAAATTAGTATTTTTCTTGATAATTTTAATTTTTTTCATTTAGATATTTATTTTAGTCATCTCCCAATTTTTGTACTTGTATTTAAACATTTTGCTATTAATTTCTGATTTTCATTTACCCACTTTAGTTCTCTACACATGTTTAAAGAAATAGAATAACTGGATTTTATAACTTCAATCACCTTTTATCTTCATTCATATGCAACATACCTTTTCACTGGTTTTAATCTTGAACCCCATATGAAAGTAAATACTAATTGCACAATTTATTTTTGTATTTTTTTCTGGGATCATATAAATATTTGACATATATGCAGTTTTCCCATTACAACAGAATTCACCAGATAAGCTTTTTTTGAATGCTAATCTATGTCCTTCACATAAGACCTAAGACCTCTTTCTTTTATCAAGCCCCCCCCCCACCATTGCTTCATAACTAATCATTTTCCCAAATTTGACACTTTATTCAATGAAAAATATACCCTTCCAGATTTTCACACCACCCAAACCCTTCCTTGTTTCTTTATTCTAGGCCATTATCATCACCTTTAAACATCAATTCAGACAAATCAACACTCCCCTTATCCATATTTTATTCTTATCAGCAGCAACTAAATCTGCATATGTCAAACTTATTGGAATTAACACTTTCTTTTGCATCACATATCTAGCATCTTTCATTTTATAAGCTACTTCACTCACTATCACATTCATTACTAATGCAAACAATATCTCACTCATGGGACATCATTGTCTTATACCACAATTCATGATATTTCTTTACTCGGCCACCCGTTCACTAACATTCTCACTGTTATCTTGATATGCTGGCATACACACACTCCTAATTCTATTACCTATTTCATACTTTTCCATAACATCCCACAAAGCATTATGTCTTACTGTATCAAATGCCTTACTAATATTGCCTACTAGAAATTTCACATCCTCCCTTTTACTTACATATTCCACAATTTCTCAGACCACCATGGCATCCATTCCCTTTTATGCCATATATACTTTTCTTACTTAATGTCCATCATTCATCCTTCCATTCTCCTATTATTCTCACAAAAAAAACATTATAATCTGTATTACTTATTGTGAGATGTCTCCAATTTTTTTTCATTCTTTTCATCTTTCTTTAATATAAATAATAGCCCACTACATAACTCCTGATAAACCATTATTTCAACAATTCAAAAATGTTTACAAAACACACTCTTTCCCAAGCCCTTAATTTCTTGTACATTTCATACCATATACCATTTGAATCTGATAATGAATTAACATTTACTTTCCTAAGTACATCATTCTATTCAATAATAGTAATTTATTTTTCAAATTCTTCCTTAACTCATTCTTGGACATTTTTTAAACTTTCCATTCTCTTATTTTTTTTTCTTTTTACTGTTGTACGTATTTTCTACATGCTTTGCTACAATACTAAATGTGCTGCTGTTCCTTTTTACCTGGTTACATTTTTCTCATTAGTCTAACATCCTCCTTTACTATTTTACAACTCCTTCCTTCTGCCATGTAAATATCATCTCTGCTTAAACACTCGTGTCTTAATTTTCTCAATTTCTTGTATATATTTCTTTACAATACCATAAGACTCTTATATTCATCTCTGAATTCTCCAATACTTCTCTGTACATCTGCCCACACTTCACTTCATCTTCCTTTCTTACATCTTCCTACCACTGCGGAAAAACAAACACTTTTTATACTTTGATCTGAATGGTTGAATTTAAAAAAGTCCTTCATGATTATAAGATCCCTCCATAACTGCAGTGCTTCCTGCTCCCCAAATTCATCTCAGTTTCTCATTTATTCTGTTTATTCCCTTTCTTCCAGCACCTCCACCCATGTTGCTAAATGATCCGAAAACCTTCTCTACTGTATCGCTATCTGCTATACCCAAACATTCCAACAGTACAAAATAATCCATTTCAGATCCAACTGCCACTCATCTACAAGTCTATTCCACACAGCTAACTTACTCAAATGTCTGTCATTATTTAGTGATTTCAATCCTCCCTGATTTTATTTTATTTTATTTTATTTATTTATTTTACATTTGTTGACCAGGATAGTCCGACTGGATACATGTCCATTTTCAGCGGAGGCCCGGGGAGAAAAGCTCCAACATAGTCACAGAGAAAGATAGTTACATATTAGTGTTTAAGATAGAAAAGAATAAAAAGCAATTTACATACTACATACTATACATACTACCTTGCTCTAACAGACACAACTTACGACAGTTCAATATACAGATCTTTAAAAACATGCTAGTGAATTTATTAAGACAGTTTATAGATTATAGTTTGGCTAATGTACAGTGAATATGCTTTTTGATTACATATCTCCACTCTAGGTTGTCCTTTTGGGTTTAGATTTACTTGAGAAGTAGTATGGCCTTGGTTTAACGAAGAGGAGCTAGTCTGGGTTTGAGCATGGACAAAGCCAATGCGACTTAAAATGCAGTTTTAGACTCTTTTTGAATTGAACTGGGGAAGTAATAAGCATGAGGTTGTTGGGGAGGGAGTTCCATAGCTTTCCAGTGGTGTTGGCGAACAGAGCATCACCGCCTATGTTGTTGGATTTGAGTGTTTGGACAAGGAGTCTGTTTGATGAGCGAAGGCAGCTTAGATTGGTGTAAAGAATTATTATATTTTTCAGTGCAGGGGTGTTATCAGGTTGTTGCCACAAAAAATAGAAAACTACAAATTTTATAAGACACAGACCAAAAATATGAGTCAAAAATATGAGCATACTGTGAAACTGGACAGCTGAGGGGTATGGTTCCCATTTCTATATGCATATAGTACTATAATTTGATAAATGTATTATCTCCCCCTCAAATCCTCAACGATTAACCTTCCCTTCCTTAACATTGCATCTATTTTTTCACTATATTATACAATACAGCCACTCCAAAACATTCACTTCATAAATTCCACATTTTTCTACTCCACAACATTTTTTGCAACCTTTCTTCACTTGTCAGGAATATCACATCCTCTATAAGAATAATATAGACAACACTGATCCCGGGAACTATCGCCCTATTAGCCTGACGAGCCTGGTCTGCAAGGCCATGGAACATATCATCGTGGAACTCATAAACAAAGACATTGGTAACCTCCAAACTCTGGACCCCACCCAGTTCGGGTTTGTGAAAGGCAGATCATGCCTCCTGAACCTGATTGACTTCTTTGAGGCAGTCACCAAAGCTGTAGACGAGGGTAAGGTGGTTCACACAGCCTATCTTGACCTCACCAAGGCTTTTGACACCATCCCCCATTCTGGAATTATAGCTAAACTCACTAAATTAGGTATAAATCCCTACATGACAAGATGGGTTGCCAATTGGCTCACTGACAGAACCCACACTGTAAAGGTTGCAGACTCCAAATCTGACTTTAAACCAGTGACAAGTGGAGTACCACAGGGTTCAGTCCTGGGACCTCTCCTGTTTGGTATCTACTTCTCTGAAGTACAGGCTAACACAGAAGGCCTTTGGCTAATGAAGTTCGCAGATGACTGCAAACTAGGAGCCATAGTTGAGTCCCCAAATGATGTGGACATCTTACAGAAGGGCCTCACTGAGACAGATGCCTGGTGTCAGAGCCATGGCCTCAAGCCCAATGCCAAAAAGTGCATTGTCATCGCCTCTGGTAAAAACTCTGTACCCATGAACTACCACATAGGCGGCAGACTACTTAATGCCAAATGTGTGATGAGACCTGGGGACCCAGGTGGGCAGTAATCTCTCCTTTGATAAAAACATCACCACAGTAGTCAGGAAATCCTTCTATGTGGCTACACCTCATCACAAAAGGGTTCTCATCTAGGAAAAAAGAGGTAATTGTTCCCCTCTACTTGACACTCATTAGACCCATTATAGAGTACAATGCCCTTTTTGGAATATTCCTCACAAGACGTGCTGCAGCTGGAAAGGCCACAGAAGTACCTCACAAAGAGGATTACTGGTCTCAAACAGATGCCCTACACTGACTGTCTCAAAAAACTCCAGCTTTACTCCGTAGCATATTGCCTACTCCGAGGTGATCTCTGCCTAACATATAAAGCTATGTCAAACCCAGAGCTGTTGGACATGCTACACCTAAAGAAATCTCAATCCCTCTGAGCTACACGCTCTAGGGACCTAAACCTTGTCACCACAATAAACAGGACATGCTGGAGGGATAGATTTCTGTCCCAGAGACTTCCCATACTCTGGAACAAGCCACCCATCTATGTCAAGCAAAGCTCCTCATTAGCACTCTTCAAGAAAAATCTTGATAAGTGGATGGGAAATAGGAAATGGATTCACTAAAGAATCTCGAGATACCGAAAGCTTGAATTTCAGAATCCTGAGACTAAAACGGAGAAACACCAAAATGCTGAAAACGGAAAAGGCCGAGTTATGAATAACCGACACTTAAAAGGGCAAGACTGTAATACCCGACTCCCTAATTACTGACACTTACAAGGCCGGACACCCTATTAACCGTCAATTACAAGGCCGAGACTGCAATACCCGACACTCTAACATCCGAAAACAGAAGCTCGGATATCAGAATGTTGAAAAAAAGACGTGCCTTTATTTCAAACATTTACGGTCCGTTAATCCAGTAAACACCTTAATCCAAACAATCACAATTCCAGTAATCCAGTCAACACCTGAGTACGACATCCTCCAACCGCAGTGTGACAGCAGCACCCCAAATGCAACACATGCACAGTGCACAATCCAAATAGCCCCAAAACGAACCACATAGTGACAACAGAATAAACACACCAGCAGATGCCAAGCTATTGCAATAGTTACACCTTCAGAAGCCAAGCTATTGTTGTGAGAAAGTCCAAACAGCCATACGTTACCCTGTTCTGCAGCACATTTTCAAACTGCCTGTGACGTTTAACTACATGCCAGCACTTTGGAGAAGGCGGACAGCCACACAACAAACATGCCTGTAACTCCTCCACCCTGTCCTGCTCTCTTGCTAACAAATGCATCAATACACACAGGTCAGTGGCTCTGCTTCACAACAGTGATTTCAGTCTGCGGTGCCACGCTTCAACACTGTTTTGTGTTCGTGGAAGGAAGAGAGCATTCAAAGCATGCATATTCCAAAATGTTATGGGAAAGAGTGGGGGAATCTACAGCATGTTGTTCTTGTAGCAAATTTACGAGCCTTACCTAACACATACCAGTCCCCAAACTACCTCAGGAGGTCTTTCCCTTCACAAGGAAATGAGTCCCTCAACAGATTGAATGTCGGTATCACCTCCTCTTCTAGTAAGGGCAACAAGTGACTTAACTGCCAACTGGAATGACATGTTGGTATTATACTTATGTGCTAACCCCAGCTGCTGTACTTTACGCCAGATATTCTGGCCAAAATGGAAGAGACACCCTTTGGACGTCACACCTTGTACGTTTCCTTTGATGCTCTTGATGGCAGCTACCTCAAAGTCCTTTAACACATACTTCAACTGTGTTTCACAGCCATGTTCTACCATTAATTCCAACACAAAGTGCCACATACAGTTAGAGACTTTAAGGGACTTCTTGCTCATTAAACAGAAGAGTAACGATACAGAAGTATTGAAGCCGCCATACTTAACCAAGCCATGTATACTGTACAGCTGGCGACAAATGATCCCTTTATGGAAGAATGTGCCATCCATTAACCATATAGTGGCTGTACTAAGATCTGTTAAGTTCTGTACTGTTGTGAACACCACCACCATGTCTATACCGCTATCACTCATTCTCTTACTAACAAATGGTCCAGACTTTGTGGGGAAGTCAGCTAAATTAATCTCCTGTAATGTACTGACACTGGCACCTGTACCTTTAGCCTGCTTCCTTCTCACCCTCCCCACTTGTTGCAACAGTGCCTTCTGATTTGGAAGGTTAGGCAATATATTGCTGAATGTGGATGCCAGGGCATCATCAACAATTACACATGGCATGTTGCGGGATCACTCAGTTTTCACCTTTAAAGTAGCACACATAAGGTACCATTCAATTTTGGAGGGGTCCCCACTATGGTTATGCCCTACTGTTTTGAGCAGCATTTCCCCCTCGGGCACACATTGCATGATAGCCCTACCTTTACACTTCTGGGCACATTTCCATTTGCAGCACCAGTACGTTTTCTCCTTGTTTACTTTCTCCCGATTTAAGACATACCCATCCAACCGTATTGCAGGGTGTCCCTTTTGTGACTTGATTGTGGTGTATACTTTGCCGATCGTTCCAGGAGCAATGGCAGGGTTTTCAACCATGTTTGTATGTGGTTGTAGTGAATGTCAGGATTGCAAATAACTGCTTGCTTGCTATATAGCAGCCTATCTCTGCCAGTTTCGCCTTTGCAAACGGCACGCTTTTGAACTGCCGACATTTCCGGGAATTCACTGTTTTAGTCTCAAGATACTGCAATCCGAGATTTCGGTATTGTGAGATTCTCTAGTGAAGCCATAGGAAATACACCCCAGGGATCACTTCACGGGAAAATAACTTTCTTGGGTGGCATAAGCCAGGGAGCCTTGTTGGCTAGGCTTACTTAGGCCCTCGGGCCGATAGCCTAGTACCTACCTATGAACATTTAGCACACCATTGCAGTGTCCTCGTTCTTCTAACAATAGTAATACTATTCACATTTACTGAAAGCACTCTAAAATTATTACTTTAGCTTCTTTTTAAGTTTAAGGAAGTATTTTGAATTTTCATTTTCATATGTTTTATTCTTTCCCAAACTGAATATTTTTTGTTTATGTACAACTATTCCTTGATCCTCCTAATCAAAATTTTCACTATCTTAATTTGCAAAAGTGCATCTAAAATTACTCCTTACCTTTCTTTTTATCTCTGTGATGTATTTTTATATTTCCTTTTCTCACCCCTACCCTAGCACCTATCACACTTATTTTCCTAACATCCTTTACCGTCCCTTCACAATCATCCTTATCACCCTCAGTGCAGCTACTTTCATTCTCCTAAAATCTAACCTTCTATCCTAGCCTTCTTTTATTACTTCATTCTCTTTTTCAACACCACCTATCAGAAACAAATGGGCAGTGAACAAGCTATCAAATGTTCCTGATTTTTGAGAATGTCCTTCAGGTTGTTTTATATTTTTGGCCTAGTCCTTAGATTTTTTTTTTTTTTTTTTTTGGAAAATTGCTGAACCTTACAGTATATGATGACAGACATTTCAGTTTCAAGACTTCACATCTTTCAGAAAATACATTTCTAGTAACTTTATAAGTAACAGTAGTATTTAAAATTGGTCTTGGTTTTGGGTTTTTGACCTCAATTACTATTTGGCTTTGTCTCTGATTATTGAGCTAAGAGTTTTAGAACTATTTATTTATTTATTGCATTTGTTTACCAGGAAAGTCCACTGGGCCTTAAATGAGCCCATTTTCAGTGGAGGCCCGGGGAGAAAAGCTCCACATGTAATTTATACAACGAAAAGTATACATATGCTAGCAAAAGGCCAAATTAGCAAATCTGTCTAACAAAGCCCAGTCAAAAGAGAAGTGATTTTAAAAAGGGAATAAATATAGGTGACTGTTTTGAATCAGATTCAGAAGTCTTTTCAGGGCTCACATAATGCTTTTTTTTAACAAAGTGCTTCAGATGTAACTTCACAAAATGGATAGCAGCCCCCACACATCTCACAAAATGGATAGCAGCCCCTACACATCTCTATGTGGTCCTTAAAGGCATGATTATACTGTCTTACTCTTAATAAAATGCCCACCCCTTCTGCAAATCTTCACTAGTGAATGCTGTTTCTCTCTCCTTTCTTATGATGCGGTCTCCTTTACTTTCTGCATTCCTGCTGCCACCTCAACATAGGAAAACATTGATTCAGCTATATTTTGACATTCCAAAGCACTTTGATACCCTTCCTGGTGCTTGAACACCTGCAACTGCATAGCACACTCCCTGATCATCATCACAGTTTCTCAGCATCATTAATATTGCCTACAATTCCATACCTTCTTGAGGTATTCCAGCACCCTTTTCTGCAAGCTGAACCTCTCAGTCTGCAGTTTCCTCAGCATTTCTGTCATTAATAGTTCTACACCTTCCTGGGACATTCCAGTACACTTTTCCACTAACCCCTAAAATAATAGAGTGCAGTCATATGCATCTTAGTTTCATAGTTTAGTACTAGGCTATCTGCCCTGGGGCATTTGTAAGCCTAGCCATAGTGATGTGGCTTTCGCCACCCCATGAAATGGTACAAAAATGCACAGAATAGATTTAGAATACTGTGCCTCTGTCTAGTAGTGACACAGTGAAGGTCCCCTTATATAACAGAATTAGTTTACTGTGCCCCTGTCTAATAGTGACACAGATGTGACCCCTGGGGTAAACTTACGATCTCCCATCCACTCATCAAGATTTCTCTTGAAGAGAGTCAGTGAGGGACTCTGCTTAACATGAACTGGGATCTTGTTCCAGAGCATGGGAAGCCTCTGGGTTATGAATCTATCCCTCCAGCATGTCCTATTCATACTTGTGCCGAGGTTTAAGTCTTTAGCTCTCGTGGTCCTGATGGATTTGGATTTTTTGAGGTGGAGCATGTCCATCAGTTCCTGATTGGACATGGCCTTGTACGTCAGGCAGAGATCACCTCTGAGCAGGCGGTATGCTACTGAATAGAGCTGGAGTTTCTTTAGTCTGGCAGAATAAGACATATGTTGGAGACCCTTGATCCTCTTGGTGAGGTACTTTTGTGGTCTCTCCAGCTGTTGCAAATGCCGGGTGAGGTACATACCAAGTGGGGCATTGTACTCAATCATGGGTCTGATGAGGGAGGAATATAGGGGTACAATGACATCCTTGGATCTGGATGTGAATCCCTTCATGATAAGGTGTGCAAGGTAGAATGTTTTTCTAACCACTTTGGCAACATGGGTGTCAAATGAGAGGTCGCTGTCGACTTGGGTCCCTAGGTCTCTGATTACTTTTTCCGTACTCAGTGGGTTGCTGTCTATGTGATAATTTGTGGGTACTTTGTTTTTCCCAAAGGGGATGACTATACATTTTTTGGCATTTAGTTTAAGGCCATGACTCCGGCACCAGTTGTCCGTTTCTGTGAGGCCTTTTGTAGGATGTATGTGTCCGCTGGTGTATCGACTATGGCACCTAGTTTGCAGTCATCTGCGAACTTTGTCAGCCACAACCCTCCCATGTTTGCTTTAACATCTGAGAAATAAATGCCGAACAAGAGGGGTCCCAGGACAGATCCCTGTGGGACACCACTTGTGACTGGCTTTGAGTCTGACATTGCTCCAGTGATTTTAACTTTATGGGTTCTGTCCTTTAGCCAGTTTGCAACCCATCTAGTGACATAAGGGTTTACGTTTAAGCTGTTGAGCTTATCTATGATGCCTGAGTGGGGTATTGTGTCATAGGCCTTAGCCAAATCCAGGTAGGCTGTATGGACTGCTTTGCCCTCATCAATGGCTCTAGTGACTGTTTCAAAAAAGTCAACCAGGTTCAAAAGGCAGGATCTGCCCTTTACAAAGCCGAACTAGGTGGGGTCAAGTGTCTGTAGGTCCCCAATGTCTCTGTTTATGAGTTCCATAATGATTCTTTCCATAGCTTTGCAGACCAGGCTGGTTAAGCTTATGGGGCGGTAGTTCCCAGGGTCTGTAGAGGTACCCCCTTTGTGGAGTGGGACCACTGTTGCTGTACGTCAGTGTTCAGGTACATATCCTGTAGTAAGGCTAAGGTTAAATAGCATTTTTATGTGCGGGTTTAGCTCCTCTTGGAGTTCACATAGCACGCAACCCGGGATACCGTCAGGTCCCATTGATGCTGTGTTTTTAGCTTTGTTGAGGGCGGTTCTCACTTGGACATCTGAGATGATAAGGAGATTACATTCAGCTGGGATAAGTATTTCTTCTTTTGGGGGTGAGGGAGGGGAGAAATTTGCACTTGACCTGTCAGCCAGAATGTTGGCAATATCTGTGGGTTCAGTGTATTTTTTGTTGTTGTGAACTAACTCTGAGCACATCTGAGGGTTTCCACCCAGGTTTCTAACATAGCTGAAGAAGGCTTTGTGATTATCTTTAGTGTCCTTAGCGATTTTTCTCTCAAAGTTAGCCTTAGATGTTTTTATGAGAGAATGTAGTTTTCTGCTAGTGTTGATCAGAGATGTCTTCCCTTTATGGGATTTTGCTCTGTCGTGCAGTAGCTTCCTTCTTTTGTTATACAATTTGTTAATGGCTGAGGTTCACCAGACAGGACGCTTGCCTTTGGTGGAGAGGGACTTGGATTTATTTGGGATTGCATGATCCATGCATTCTTGGAGATGTCCATAGAAAGCATTTGTGAAGGATTCAGCATTGTGGGATGTGGTATCCACTGGCCCAGTGGGCTTAAAGGATACCATCTCAGTCTTAAGAAGATTGAAGTCTGCTTTTGAGAAGTTTTTCACTGTGGTCTTTTGTGTTGGGGGTGGAGGTGAGATATGTATATCCAGGGTGATTAGTTTGTGGTCAGATCTCACTAGTGAGGGGTATACCTCCGGTGTGGAACATTTTGTCCCCATGTTTGTGATGATCAGGTCTAGTATATTATCTCCCCTAATGGGAGAGGTGACTAGTTGTTCCAATGCATTTGAATTTATGAATTCCAGGAACCTTTGGGCTAGGGTGTTAGGGCTAGAATAATGTACCCAATCTATGTTTGGGTAGTTGAAGTCTCCCAGTATGATGGTATTTTGTGATACATTCATATCCTCCAACGTCTTCAGGAAGGCTGAGTGGGGTTCCTGAGATTGGGAGGGTGGTCTGTAACATGCTACCAGTTGTATAGCAGTTTTGCCTATGGTTAGTTGCACCTGTATGGTCTCTGATGCTTCATGTGTTGCTACTAACCTGGAGGTGTGGGTGTCCTTTTTGAATATGGACACTCCCCCTCCCTTTGTGGTTCGGCCTGGGTTTTGGGGCCGAAAAGCATGATACGAGGTATAGCCTAGTAGCGCTGGAGTGCTCTCAGGAGCCTTGAACCAGGTTTCAGTTACTGCACAGACGTCGATGTTCTCCATACTGAGGAGTGCATCGAGCGCCTGCATCTTGAGATTTATACTTCTGGCATTGAGCAGCATTACCCTTAGTTTTTTTCCATTTTTGTTTTCTAAGGAAGTGGGTTTGTCTTTTGAGCCTTGCCTAAAAAGGCACTATGGGGGTGGCAAGAGCCTTAGCCAATATCTGGAAGCCCAGTGGTGACAGGTGCAAGCCGTCCCTTGCATAGCAGCGTGGCTTGTCCAACATGTCATCCCAGGCAGACAGACATTGGATCCCCTTAGAATGACACCAGTACTTGAGCCAATTATTAAAGCTGATCATCTTGTCTTTGTATTGTGGCATCATTCTTGGTGAGGGCAAGATGCTGCTCAGGGTCAGGGTCATACCAGCCTGGGCTACATAATCAGAGAGCTCCTCTATGTCTCTTTTCATGTAGTCCAGGGAAGTACGTCTCAGGTCATTCACGCCAGCATGGACAATGACGGAGTCATATTTGTACTTGCTTTGGAGTGACCTGAGTGCGTGTGTTATGTGGCGGATCCTAGCTCCTGATAGGCAGCTCACAGTCACCCTCTCCTTGTTCAGCCTGGTAAGCGGGACATCAGTGTGTCTGACTATAGAGTCACCTATTACCAGTGTATCAGGCATGTTGTTTGGCCTTAAGGGCTGTGATTGATTGACACACTGATTTATTGAAGTATGTGTTGCATGTGTTTTGTTTTGAGGTGGTGGATTTTTGGATGTCTGCTTTGGGAGCCTCTGTTGTTTTGGTAAGTTTTTTATTAGAGCCTCCGAGTATGTCTTTGTGTTTTTATGTGTTTGGTTTGCAGTTGTGGTAGGTCTATGTGGGACTGGGTTTGTTGTGTGTGTGGTTACCATCTCCTCCTGTCTGGTCATGCCAGCCCTGAGTTGAGAGAGTTCAGCCTCCAGTTTGGCTATATAGTTGCATCTCTCACATGTATTTGTGTTTGTTGGGAGGAGGAGAGGGTTGTCTGTGCACATGAGACAATTGTAGCATTGTCTCAAGATACCCAGATTAACCAGCTGAACTGGAGAGGACGCCAGTAATCTACCACTCGACATGCTAGAAGAGTATAAGGGAGTGCTGTGCCTTTAAGGGAAGTGGATATTCACAGGGGTGGTAGGTGGATGTAGTGCTTACTTAGTACGAGAGTGCTTACTTAGTAGAGAAGTTTTGAGAACAAGTGCTAGGCTTATAATATAGCCAGTAGTCTGATTATACTAAGAGTAGAGCTTCCTTAAGGGAAAATTTGAGGAGCAGACTTGGCGGAACCAGAAGAAGTTTAACCTTGTTTAACTGGCGCAAAACCGTGGAAATGCGGATTTTAAACAGGGAACTTCAAAAGAGCTAGAAATGGTCCAAAACAACCAATTACTACAGCTCTTGTGCTGAGGTCACTTCCTACAGGGACAGGTAGGCTGCTCAAGGCTCCCCACTCCCACTGGTGAGCAAAGAAACTTCCTTCTATCCAAGTAAGGTAATGGACAACACAGGAACTACACCACAGCCCAGAATACAGCATTGCCTGTAAACTGGTCTAAACTTGTCAAGGAGAGGTGGGAAAACAAGGATTATTTTTTTGTTTTTTTTTTGCTTTTAGATAGAAACACACAGAAAATGCTGAAACAGTAATAAATCAGTTACACAGGCTAGCACACTTTGGTGGGCAGCCTCAACAGTTAAATTAAACAAACAAACAAACTTTCGATCAAATTCGACTAAAAAGTAACTTTAAGTGCAGATTTTAAAATAATGCAGCAAACAGCTAAAAAAACAGTTTAAGCTTGTTTAGGGTAAGCTAGAGAAGCTATTTCAAGTAAAAAAGCAGCAAAGATACTTAAATCCAGAAAGTAGTCACTTTTCTGAGTTCTCTGTAGCTAGGACCACTCTGCTGGACCACGAGGAGCTTGTCTGAGTAGTATAGCCAGAAAAAAACGCCCAGAGGCGGATTTTAAACAGGGAACTTCAAAAGAGCTAGAAATGGTCCAAAACAACCAATTACTACAGCTCTTGTGCTGAGGTCACTTCCTACAGGGACAGGTAGGCTGCTCAAGGCTCCCCACTCTCACTGGTGAGCAAAGAAACTTCCCTCTATCCAAGTAAGGTAATGGACAACACAGGAACTACACCACAGCCCAGAATACAGCAGTGCCTGTAAACTGGTCTAAACTAGTCGAGGAGAGGTGGGAAAACAAGGATTTTTTTTGTTTTTAGATAGAAACACACAGAAAATGCTGAAACAGTAATAAATCAGTTACACAGGCTAGCACACTTTAGTGGGCAGCCTCAACAGTTAAATTAAACAAACAAACAAACTTTCGATCAAATTCGACTAAAAAGTAACTTTAAGTGCAGATTTTAAAATAATGCAGCAAACAGCTACAAAAACAGTTTAAGCTTGTTTAGGGTAAGCTAGAGAAGCTATTTCAAGTAAAAAAGCAGCAAAGATACTTAAATCCAGAAAGTAGTCGCTTTTCTGAGTTCTCTGTAGCTAGGACCACTCTGCAGGACCACGAGGAGCTTGTCTGAGTAGTCAGTTGCAACATTTCTGCACACATACCACCTTCCTCCAAAAGTCAAGTTCCAGCTCCATTATCTGCAATACCCAAATTCTTCACTCCTTCCAGCTCCCCTGCCTGTACAGCTCGCTTCACATTCTCTCTATGGTGTCCACCATGCTGGCCTCATCTCCTGTAGCAACCACCAAGTTACAACTGCAGGAAAAGAGTAGGGCAATTCTTTTGTGCCCTAGGCAAACTTCCCCTAGTCAGTATGATCATTTTTTCAGATCTTCCCCAAAGAAGCCACTGGCTTTATTGGACTAACCTTCTCAATGCATAAATTAAATGAAAATAACTTATTTAGCAGGTAGGTTAACTGCACCACTGGAACCCCTTTCGGTCATGAATTAGTTAGACAAAAAGAAAAGTTAAACATATCAATAGGATAACTATGGACTACTAAACAAAAATTACTGTGATGTTTCATCAACAGAAGTGTGCAAAAAGCAGTACAAGGCAAAACCAAACACAGCTACGTACATACATAAAAAAAAAAAACATTAAACAAATGACAAACATCCTGAAAGGAATCCTGTCATGGAGCTGTAAACAAAGTCAGTCAGTATGATACATATATAAGTTACAAACCCAGAGCATCTACATTTTTCTTGTTGCTATAGGTCCATTTTAAGCTTGTTGGTTGGAAACAAAAGATTAGGAGCTGAGAAAAGGTTTTAGGGAGCAAGTCTTAGACAGGAGGACATGTGAGGAAAATCTCCATTACTAGTCCACTGTATTCAATTGTGTGCAGTAACAGTGTGGAAAGGTCAGAAGATATGACAGATCTAGAGCATTGTTGGACAATGCTGAGTTGGTGTGCTACCTTTCACTGGTCCGTGTGAAGAATTTTATTAAGAATTGTGTTAATAAGAATCTTTGCACAGCTGGAAGTCAGCTTGCTTTACTGATTGCACTGCAATGATGAAGCCAGAAGTCATTAATGGAAATAGCAATCTACTTTAAGCCCTTCACTCTCATCTTGCAATATGCAAGCACTTATTTGTGGCAGAACCTGAGCTGCTACTGTAGATCTCCAATGTAAAGTATTTATCACTCCATTTTTCTGCCTCACAAAATGGGGAAAAGGATTGAGTAAGGAAGAACCACTTGCACCCCCCCCACACACACACACACGCACGTACCTTTCTTAAGTACCTTTGTCAAGTACTTTTCAAAAGGTTTCAACTTCTAAAACTTCGCATACAAGGTTCATATGTAGCTACTAGGCACAAAGTCCAGGAAGCCAGTAAGACTTCCCTCTGCTATCACTAAGGAACAGGTCCTTAATGCTCTCTCTAAGAACAAGAACACTGCATCAATGGGCCCAGACAATATCCCAGGATGCCTTCTAAATACCATGAAACATGACCTATCAGGGCCTCTGGAATTACTATTTAACTGTAGCCTCCAAACAGGCCTCATGCCTCATGAATGGAGAAAAGCAACAGTCATCCCCCTGCACAAAGGTGGGCCATCTACAGACCCATAAGTCTCACTAGTCTTATGTATAAAGCCATGGAAAGAATTATCATGGAGGTGATCAACAGAGATATTGTAAACCTCCAGATAGTGGACCTAACCCAGTTTGATTTTGTAAAGGGCAGATCATGCCTACTCAACCTGGTGGACTTCTTTAAAAAGGCTACCAAAGCAATGGATGAAGGAATATTGTTCACACTGCCTACCTTGACCTGGCCAAGGCATTTGACATAATACCCCACTCAGGCATTGTTGACAAACTCAAGAGGTTAGGTACAAACTTGTATGTCACCCGATGGATAGCCAACTGGCTCACAGAGAGGACCAAGAAAGTTAGACTTGGGGAGTCCACCTTTACACAGAGGCCAGTCACAAGTGGAGTCCCTCAGGGATCAGTCCTTGAACTGCTCCTTTTTGGCATTTACTTCTCAGAAGTCAAGGCCAATGTCAGTGGTCTCTGGATGACTAAATTTTCAGATAATTGCAAATAAGGAGCTATCATTGAATCTCACACTAACACAAATGTTCTCCAGGAGGGACTAACACAGACAAACAACTGGTGTCAGAGCCATGGACTAAAATTAAATGCCAAGAAATGTATAATAGTATCCCTTGGGAAGTCATCCATCCCTCATATTGACAACACATCCCTTAGAGTTGACCCAGTAGTCAGGGACTTAGGGACACACATAGATAGTAATCTAACCTTTGATCATCATGTGTCTACAGTGGTGAGGAAATCATTCTATATTGCACAACTTACAAACAAAGGTATGACATCTAAGTCCAAGGAAGTCATTGTTCCACTGTATTTGGCATTCATCAGACTTCTCATTGAGTAAAATGTCCTCTTTGGTATGCACCTAACCAGGCACATCCAACAATTGGAATGTCTACAGAGGTTCCTCACTAAAGAATACAGGGCATAAGTAAAATGTCCTATGCAGACCACCTCCAGGCTCTATCCCTGTATTCTCTCTCCTACAGGCTTTTGAGGGGAGATTTATGCCTGGCATACAGGGCATTATCAGACCCCCACTCTGATGGATGTCCTGCATATCCACAAAACAAACAGCACCAGAGTTACCCATTCTAAAGACTTAAACCTTGCCTGTGATATAAATAGGACCCGATGGAGAGATAGGTATATATTCCAAAGACTACCCAGTCTATGGAACAGGTCCCCCCATCCATGTGAAGCAGAGTTCCTCCCTAACCCAATTCAAGTGCAACTTGGACGGGAAACCAGAAATTCATCCCTGGTTTGGCATCTATGTCTCTAAGAGACACAGGTAACCTGTAAATGGTTCATCTCCCAAACCCCTGCTTACATTTATCAAGGGTATCAGAACTTAGAGATTTGGGATGCATGGCTAGGCTTAAAAAGGTCCTTGTGGTTGTTAGGCTAGTAAACATCTATGAACCTAAGATGTGAATCCCAAATATGAAATTGCCCCAAAACACTGTCTGGTAAAGTGACTTGCTCATGGGTGCACAGTAAACAAATGAAGGCTGTGGGAATCAAACCTTGTAGCACAGGAAGTATGTCATCAGTTCATTCTGTAGCACACAAAGTATGTCATCATCAGCTCATAGCCTTAATCTTCTTTGGCAAGTGTCAGGCACCTGGAAGGCATACTTTGCTTACAATGACCAGAGAGGCTTGTCATTTATTACTAGATTTACCAAACACTAAGACTGCATCAGAAAGTACATTCTTGCTAATGGGAGACGCACAACACTTCCTCCAATTGTCAAGTGAATATCCTACTGGTGACAGAGGGATAAAGCCCTAGCTACAATCCAGGTGACCAATGTTCAGTCAGTGCCACAGGCACTTAATGGTCTAGCAGGAGAAAACAGCTGTGACCATCCAGGGGGCATTGGCTTGTATTAGCAGTTGCTCACAGACATGAACCTTACTGGAGGACAAAGAGTCAGATGGGTAGGAATGGTAAACCGAGCCATTGATTGTAGCCCACTACTAATATAGGAGCATGATATGGGCTGTTAGAGGGTCATCCCATCCAAGGGAAGGGTGTTAAGGACAGTCAGCACAAATAGCCCTTACTTCCAGGATCCTATCGAGACCACCAAACTCCCAAAAACTTGTCTGGATGACATCCCATCCAGATGGTTCTTATAATAAACCAGTGGACTTAGGTCTGATCATGAGGAGGAAAGCACCTAGGGAAAACAAACTGTCAGATGGACAACTGCCTCACACAGCCTCAGTCCCCTACAACTCTCACCCTCAACAAAAACCATGAACCATACCCTAATGTGCAGGCACATGCCACTCCAACCTTCCCTGCAGTTACGTGGGAAGATGAAGTTGAAATTCTGTTATACTCACCTTCACTCAGAACTTTTAATCATTTGGGCTTGAAAACATATGTGGATGCTGAAAATGCCTTACAGGACCTGCAAAAAAAGAAATCAAAAGAAAAGAACTATAATGAAGGAAAAAATGACAAAGTGAACAGGAGTGGGATAGTGAAAAAGGTGTATTAGTGAGGACTGCAGCAAAGGCATTCCAAGTTTTTCAGAGAAAGATGCAAGAAAAGTCCAAGAAATGACAGGGATCATAGTCAAATTAGTAGATGCAGTCCAGGCAACTGTACTTATCTTTTTGAGAGATATAATGAAAATTGACTGTAATGGCAATATGGTGAAGTATCTACTGGATAGCATCTTGCATACATGAAGGTTTGCTCTTTTGGAAAAAGGCTGAACAATACATAAAAGACTGTAAAAGAAAGGTTAGAACCCTAGACTTTAGTACTCACACTTTAAGCACTGCAGGATCAATGTACACTTTGTCCTAGACTTTCTAATGACTGCAGTTTCTGCTTGCCATTCTATAATGTGCTCTTTCCTGGACCACTAGGATAAGAAACATTAGAGGCCAATGGGAGACTTGGATATGTGGTTCGAAGCATATTAGTCACTTGGAAGACAGTGTAACTGTCAGCAGATTTACAACTGCTTATCATATCATGGTCCATTACAGCTTCTCAAATGTAAAAGGTTTTAATGCTAAATCTACAATTCTCTGCAGTTCTCAGCAGAAGAAGGCAGGTAATGTAGCCTTTCTGCACATTTTTTTAGAGTGAATAAAAAATACTAAACATATTAAATAGTGTGTCTGTGTTGGGGAGGGGGGGGTCAATACAAAACCATTCACCAAAGGAAGCCCTTCTACATGTAGTCAAACAGCAGCAGCATATATAACAAATTTGCAGAAAAGTACAAACCACCAGACAAACAGAAGGCTGCTTGTAATGAAACATCTGATAATGAAAGCATTAAAATTAATCTTCTGTGAGTAAACACTAGTATGCTGTAAAAATAACAAACTGTTTTGGCAATCTGTAACAACTCACTGGCTTCATAAAGTTAACAGTACCATACGTTACCAAATATGAAGTCCCACCTAATCTGTTCACAAGGTGTATGAGGAGTACAGCGTGCTGTCTTAAAGTGTAGGACAGCTTGCTGTCAATGTGTCTACACACAAAGTCGATGGCTAGCCAACACTGACCTGACACTAACTATTTTAAATTAAAAATAAACTTCTCAGGAGACAGTGTCAGTGTGTGTATTCAGTCCAGGACTATATTTTTATTTCTAAAAGCTGCACAAAAAAGGCAGTTAAGTTATGATAAAATATGCAAAGTTTCAATAATACACACAGACTAGCTTGCACAGACTGCTGTTGCTTGTTGCAGCCTGAAATGTTCATTTTTGATCTTCTGTTCATTTATTTCCCCTTTGCTTCATGCCTGACTCATCTCTACTGTTTTTCTACAACCCCATCTTAAAAGTAGGGAATGTGTGTTTAGCACAATACGTTCTCTCGGATTTAAAATTCTTGTGCATATGCCAAGATTTACTTCACAAATCAAAGATTGAGTTGGTCAAAAAAAAAAAAAAACTGCTGTCATTCTTTAAGATGAAGAAACCAAATATCTATTTTGCGAATTAATCCTCTTCCTGCAAAACATACCCTCAAGCAACAACCCAATACAAAAGAATCATTCCACAGCACAGTTTGAATGCAGAAGAAAGTGTTGCATCCAACTTCCTGTTACTATAATGCTGCTCAGTTTCTGTTAAATATCTTAATATTTTTCTAAGTCAGCTCTGTGAGAAAATACGGATGCCGAACAGCTCTATTTGGGGCACTGTACTAAAATGTTAAGCAGTAACTGTAGCCAAAGGAGAAATAGTCCAATGTCTTTCTTTTTGGCTTTCGTCCATTTAGTAGCATGAGACAAGCTGTATACGTCCAGGAAACAGATGTACACACAACATATGGAAGATCTCCCATCCATCACCAGCACATATTCAGAATGTTAGCGGAAATCGGGATGCAGTGTGAAAACCCATGTGGGCAGAAAAGGAAGTTTAGACTGTGCACACAATACAAGATATTACAGCATGTGTGTTTTACACTGTGGAGATATGTCTGCCATGTATGTACAGTGTGTCACTTGAGTAGATCAGAAAACCCTGCAGCCAAGGTGCTTTACCTGTACACTTCTTATATCAGTCAGTAGCATTGATGGCCCAGAGAGAAATGGTCCTTGCTATGAGGGGACAAATATAAACATTTCTGCTTTATACAGCTGCTGCAAATGCCAAGCAAATCTTGTGCCTTCAGTTACCAGATGTATGACCCAATGATCTAGTCAGCGTAGGAAGATTTAAAAGCAATTATATTTGTAGTTTTAACAATGTTCTAATCAAGAATTCCTTTCTAGACATGGTCAGTCAGGAGCAGAAATGAATTACAATGGTGTGTACGCAGAGCATGTGCTCAATTTACACTTAAGACAGAGATTACTGCAAGGCATTCTTCTGAACCATAGGCACATTCAATGTGCAATGAGAAGAAAACCACAAGATGTATTGAAAAAAATGTTTTATTTAACATAAAAATGCAGCTTCTTTCCTTCATTCTTGAACCATATATAAAATGAGAAACTCTGTAAAAAAAAAAATACTCAACGTGTTTATTTAAAAAATTCTACAAAGAACTAAAAGACTTCAGAATATTATACATTTGAATGTACAGCAATGACACGTGTAATGTCTAATGCTCAAGAAGTTGTATGCAGAAGCACAGCTCGCTTGGCAAAACATTTTCTTTTTGATAGAGAAATAGGATAGGCTGGGTAAATAAGAAAAGTCCTGACTTTTTAAGTGTAAAGTCGATCACTTATTTAAAAGACATCATTAATACAATCTGACATGAAATGTCAGATTCCCCTTGTACGAAGCTTGAATAAGCACACATGTACATTTCATGCCCCCGCTGTGCTCTTACAAACAGCTAAGTTGGTTACATTTCATAACTTCAGAATGTCTTTTACATCTGTCAAGTGCACCATGCACTTTGCATTTTCACACTGCATGCTGCATTTTCATTGCTGGACTTGTTCATTAGAGACTTTTGAAACACTCTGGAGTGGAACTATTACAGGAAAACATCAGGAAAGTATACATCAAGTGTCTTAACAGATTTTTTTAAAAAGAAAGGAATCTATATATGAAATGACAACACTCCCATATGCATTCCTTTTGTCCACTAACAAAACTAGGCTTCATATACAAACAGCTTTCAAAAATTTGTGAAAATAAGAGATCCTACCAAATTCATATCAGTGTAAAGACTGAAGATATTTGTCAAGATTACAGATTTTCCATCTATATGTGTGTGCATGTATATTATATCACATATGAAAGACAGTAATACCTACGACTAGTGTCCTATGGGTCAGTGAACAGTACACTCAAACTTCAAATACTGCTAAACACCCATGCAGGTAAATTTACCTCAAAGTTTTACTGCACTAGAACACAATAGCCCACCCTACAGTGCGCAGGCTGCATGATCACACTAGAGCCAACAATGAAGCCCCTGTTTAGGGTAAAACACCAGTATCACATGATCAAAAAGTATCCCTGCCAGCCTTCTCACTGGCATTAAATAAATCCTAGTCTCACTGCATATCTCAATGAATGAAAGTCTCACCAGTGGCTTCATTCACAAAATTTGGGAGCAGGCCACTAAAGTTCCCAACCATAATGGTGGACTCACAGCTGATGCAGGAAAGTAAAGACCCAATCACCCTAGGAGAACCATCTGCACATTATGCCGAGTGCAGTCATGGAATGGATTGAGAAGGATACAGGCAACTTATTACTCCCAGACATATACCAGTAAAGGATTGTTAGGTGTCCATCACACCTACTAAACTTGGTCACCTTCATGAAAAGGAATCAGAATCATGGCTTTCCTACAGGAAGCATAGTCACCACATGTAGTGGACCTGGATCTTGCCAAAGCATTCCATACATCCCATACAAAGGGATTAAACGTAGTCATAAATACATCGAGAGTTTAAAGTGAACGGTTGTAGGATCTGCAGCATGTTCAACTAGCGGTCAGAAAAAGTACAGTTTTGTACCTACCATAAATGTAGATGTTCGAAGATCCACATTGCTGCAGTCCTAACACTTGGGTAGTCCGCTGTCCCTCGGTCGGCCCGAATATCAGAGTATAAGGCTGACGTCGGTCAAGGTGCATTTGACTGACATCAGAACGTCAGGGTACAAATGCGCATGACCGACGTCATATCCTCAGTCTTTTCTTGCCCCAGATGTCAGAAGACCCTAAAAAGAAAGGTCAAAACCCATAGACAACAACTAAACAACTAACCAGCCTAACACCAAAAATATGTACAATATATACAATATATACAATTATACCTCAGATGGATAACCCAACCCACACAACCACCTCAAACTACAGAGGGGAAGGAGGGAGGGTAAATTGGACTGCAGCAATGTGGATCTTCGAACATCTACATTTATGGTAGGTACAAAACTGTACTATGTTCTTCATCTCACATTGCTGCAGTCCTAACACTTGGGTAGAATCCCAAAGCAGAGGTAAGGGAGGATGGCTAAACTATAATGAAGCAGGAGCTGCCAAAATGCCCTGCAACACAGCAGTGGCAAAACCAGCCCTGGATTTAGAGTACAGTGGAAGGTGGTAATGCCTAGAGAAGGTATGCACTGAACTCCAAGTGGCTGCCTCCAAAATATCCTTAGTAGCCACCCCTCAAAAAGCTGTTGAAGTGGCAGTAGCCCTAGTGGAATGAGGCCTAATCCCAGCTGGAATCTCTTTGCCATGATGGGAATAGCAGAAAGCAATGCAAAATCCAATCCACTTAGAAATAGTTTGTTTTGACACAGGCTTGCCCTGAGAGCATAAAGCAAAAGAAACTAATAACTGCTGAGATTGTCTGAATCCTTTAGTTCTGTCCAAATAATATCGCAACTGCCTGTGTACATCTAAAGTGTGCAAAATCTTTTCCCCTTTAGTTTGGGGATTTGCATAAAAAGTAGGCAAATGAATAGTTTGGTTTAAAGCCACACTAGAAACCACTTTAGGCATAAAGGAAGGATTAGTACGTAAAGATACCCTATCCTTATGGAAAATTAAGAAAGGCTCAACTGCCATAAGGGCCTGCAATTCAGAAACCCTTCTTGCAGAGGTAATGGCCAACAAAAAGCAGTCTTCCATGACAAATATTTCAACTCAGCAGTAGCTGCAGGCTCAAAAGGTTGTAGAGTGAGTTTCTCCAACACAAAATTGAGATCCCAAGCAGGAGTAGGAGCCCTTCGTGGGGTCTTATATTCTTTGCTCCTCTAAGAAATTGCTTGAACAAAGGATGAGAAAACAATGGTGGGTCACAGTCGTAGTGAGCTGAAATTGCTGCAGCATGAATCTTAATAGAAGAGAAGGACAAACCTTTGTCCAATAACTCAGTAAGATATTGAAGAGCCACACTTAAATCAGGCTCAGAAACATCCAAATCTTTAGCTGCACTCCAAAATAAAAATCTCTTCCATTTATCTGCGTACACTTTCCTTGTACTAGGCCTTCTAGCTTCCAAAATCACATTCAAAACTTGTTGTGGAAGTTGAGACCCTCTATGGCTTAAAACAGAATATGCCATGCTGTTAGGTGAAGAGAGTGAAGTTTGACATTGAGCAAATGACTGTTCTCCTGGGACAACAGATGTGGAATCAAAGGCAAAGGCCATGGAGGCTTCTGTACTAGACTTCTCAGTAATGGGTACCAGTGCTGTCGAGGCCAATCTGGAGCTATCAAAATCATCCTTGGCTTGTCCTGTCTGACCTTCAGAAGTACCTTTGGGAGGAGAGGCAGAGGTGGAAAGGCATACACATGAAGATTTTTCCAACTGAAAGAAAGAGCATCCACTTTCCAAGCTGTGGGATGAAACCGCTTTGTGCAAAACTTTGGCAGCTGGTGGTTTAGTGGAGAAGCGAACAGATCTATGTCTGGAGTTCCCCAGGACACTGTCAATTTCTGAAATACATGAAGATCCAGTTTCCACTCGTGGGGATCCATGATTTGTCTGCTTAACACATCTGCTAAGGAGTTCTGTGCTCGGCAGAAACCTTGCCTGAAGACTTAGTTGTAAACTGAGAGCAGTCTCCCACAAAATCATTGCTTGCCTGCATAGAGGATAAGAATGTGTTCCCCTTGCTTGTTGATGTACCACATGACAGTTGTGTTGTCTGTTAGAATCAACACCTGCCCTGGAAGAAGTAAATCCTTGAAAGCTATTAATGCAAACTGGACTGCTAACATCTCCTTCAAGTTGATATGTAGATGCTGTAGTCTGACAGGCCACTTGTCTTGTATCCACTTTCCGTTTAGATGAGCTCCCCAAGCTTTGTCTGAGGCATCTGTCGTTAAAATTTGACTCGCCTCTGGCCGGGTCACAGAGAGTTCCTTGTTTAGGTGACATTCCTGAGCCCACCACAAAAATTCCTTTTGAATGCAAGGTATTATTGGAATGACAGTGTCCAGATGCTGGCAGTGCTGTGTCCATACATTTTTGAGATACCATTGCAACTTCCTCATATGCAGTTTGGCATTGGGAAGCACCAGAATACAAGATGCCATGAACCCTAAGGCTTGAAGGACTGTCCTTGCAGTCAGCCCGGACTGAAGAGATAGATGATGGAAGTAAAGGGAAAGATTCTTTTGTTTGTCCGGGGTTAGAAAGGCCATCTGGGATGCTGTATTCAGTCTTACACCCAGAAAGCACATGTCTTGAGAGGGTACTAGACTGGACTTTATTTCGTTCACAGAATACCCCAGGCATCTTAGCACTGCTATCACATATTCCAAATGACGAAGAAGCTCGTCCCTTCCTTGAGCCAGTATCAGGCAATCGTCCAAATAAGGATAGATTTGTATTCCTTTTAGCCTGAAGAAAGCTATCACTGGAGCCAGAACTTTCGTAAATACTCTGGGCGCAGTAGATAAGCCAAAGGGCAATGCAGAGAACTGAAAGTGAGAAGTCCCAGTCCGAAAACGCAGATATTTCCTGCAACTTAACCTGATAGGAACATGAAGGTAAGCCTCCTTGAGATCCAAAGTTACCATCCAGTGATCCTTGCCCAGTAGAGGTAAAAGCTGTTGTAACGTCAACATTTTGAACTTGGGAATGTCCAGATAAGTGTTGAGGATAGATAAATCCAAAATTGGTCTCCACGTGTTCCCCTTTTTTGGCACAAGGAACAGGCGAGAATAAAATCCTAGGCCCCTTTCTGGCATAGGAACCGGCTGTATGGCCCCTATTTGGAGTAACAGAGAAATTTGCTTGTGAGCCTCTATTCTTTGTTGAGGAGGAATGTCTGGCATGCCTTTGAAAGGAGGCAAGGTATGGAAATAAAACCTGTAACCGTGATGTATGATATCCAGTACCCATCTGTCTTGGGTAATCAAACTCCAATTTTCTTTGAAAAGTGCCAACCTTCCTCCCAAAGGTGCTGCCAGGCGAGAAGGTTCTGGCAGCTGAAAAGGTAGGTCATTGGGTCTGTTTACGAAAGGACTGACCCCTGCCCTCACCCGAAGACTGTGCAGGAGAGCTCCCTGTTCTAGGCCTGAAAGAGCCCTGACCTCTGCCCCTGCCACGTCTAGATCTACCCCTAGACTGGGAATCATAAGAAGGATACGTCCACCCTTTAGTAGGCCAATTTCTACTAAACTTTGGAGGCTGAACCTGCAAAAAATCTTTAACAGTCTGCATAGACTTAGCCTTGTCTTCCATTTTCTTTAAAACTGCCTCAACAGGAGAACCAAACAAAACATCAGATTGCAAAGGGGCATCCAAAATCCTAGTTGTAACATGGTCAGATAAATTTTGATCCCTCAGCCAGGCATGCCTGCGAAGAACTGACCCAGTGGTAGCCACCCTAGACGAGGCCTGAACAGCATCAAAACCACATTGCAAAGAATGCTTACCCACCTGTTCAGAAACATGCACTAAATCTTGTAACTCTTTACAATCAATACCTTCCGCCAGAGCATCAACCTTAGATTTCAACTGTGAAAGGAGATAATTTTGATATTTCAACATGTGAAACTGGCAATTCAAAGCTCTCATGGCTAGAGTGGAAGAAGTATAAACTTTCTTTCCCCACCTATCCAAGGCCCTGGCCTCTTTATCTGCCGGAACTGGATTCTTGACAACAGAAGCCTTAACACCCTTAGGCCCCTGACTAACAGTTTCTGGGTCTGCCCTAGGACTCTTAAAAGATACTTATGAGCTTCAGGCACCCTGTAATACCTATCCGGTTTAACAGGAGCAGGAGGCAAAGAATCAGGATTAAGAGAAGCCTCTGCAAACACATCTTCCACCACATTCAGAACAGGAGGTATAGCTAAAGGCCTATGCTGGGGTAAAACAAAAATTCCCTAAGCCTTTTCCTGGAATCAGAGAAATCCTGACCTTCCCATTTAAAATGCTCTCTCATGGAGTGAAGGGTCTCTGAAAAGAAAAATCCTCAGGAGGAGAAGCAGAAGGAGTAGAATCATCCACATCAGAATCAGAATAATGAGAATACTCCTGCAAGTCTTCAGCCGAAGACTCAGACACATCCGAAGCCTGCTCATAATCCCCAACACAGGTTCCATCCTAGGCCTCTTATCAGGAGGGGCATAGAGCCTCTAATCAAAGTAATTAAATCTTCTGCCATTTTAAGCATGTGCTTCTTGGGCACTGAACCTGAAGAACTAGGAGTGACACCCACAGAAGCAAAACTAGACCTGCCTTTAGGAGAAGCCTTGGAAGCAGAAAGAGAGGGCCTAGACACCTTAGGAAGGGAGGGGAGTACAGTTACCTGAGAAGCCCCTACAGCCTGACCTGCCTCCTGGGAGGCCACATCCTGTAAAACACAGTTTCTCCCTGGGACTCCAGAGAGGCCTCCGTCGGAACCACCGGTTCCACTGACGCCTCTAAAGAACCGGCGTCCGGTTCGGATGACTCCTCTAACCTAGGTTTAACTGCCTTGTCTTTGCGCTTCTTTGAGGAAGCCGGCGTGGAGCATCCGACGGCATATTGTAATTGCACCGCTTCCCAAAGACCAACCTGGCACAATCCAACCTACGCTTTATAGTGCGTTTATTGAACCGAGCACAAAAGCGACACCCAACAACGTCGTGCTCAGGTCCCAAACAAGGTATACACAAATTATGGTAATCTCTATGCGGTATCTGTTTCCCACAAGAAATACAGTTATTCACTTTTTCTGACATCCGGTAAACCACTGAGGCAAGAAAAAACCAAAATATTCCCCAACAGGGTACTTAACCAACTCTGACTTCGGTCTGAAACTCCGAATTCGAAAAATTTCAGAACGCCGAACGGCACTTGCAACACTGCTTCTGCATCGGACCATGCGGCAAAAAAGACTGAGGATATGACGTCGGTCATGCGCATTTGTACCCTGACGTTCTGATGTCAGTCAAATGCGCCTTGACCGACGTCAGCCTTATACTCTGATATTCGGGCCGACCGAGGGACAGCGGACTACCCAAGTGTTAGGACTGCAGCAATGTGAGATGAAGAACATCCTAAGGTGAATGGCCAATGGTCCGAGGCAACAGACATCACCAGCAAGACAATAGAAGGGTTGTTACTTGGTCAAATACCTGTAGGACCATCTGTTCAGAGCCCCAACATGATGCCTGGGTTGACATCAATACCCACTGTATGACAAAGCTCTTCGATGACTGCAAACCTGTATCGCTGCCTGTTCCACAAAGACATATCAATGCTCCAAAAGGGGTTGGCTGTAACCAATTTCTAGTGTAAAATTGTTGTCTTGGCTTTCAGCATCAAGAAACACAACAAAAAATGTCTACAGGCATTATAAAGTGGGGGAAATGACCAACTTGCTGCAAATAAAGGCCCTTACTTGCTCCTAGGGGGCATCAATCTGAGAGCTTCCCATTTCTCCGTATACTCCAACAGTCTATCCAGCCTTGGGTACAGTGTCCTTATCTATATGCTTTTAACCAATCCCCTTATCGAGCTCATACAAATACATGGACTGGGATGCTAGAGTCAATGAAGACATTTACAAAAATGCCCTTGTTCTCAGTCTTATAAAGTCTCCTTAAAGGGGATATACATCTTAATTTCTGGGCCAGACCAAATCCCTCCTTCTTTGAAATACTACTTCTAGAATATAAATTTGGGAAAGCCAATGTGTAGGGAAAAACAAACCCTTAAAATCTTACTGTAGCAAGTACAACTGGTTCATTACCCAGACTCACTTTCACCTTTTAGATAAGTTCATTCTCCTGAGAAAACGAACAATCCATTCTTAGCTACCTTTAACAAGGAGGAAATAAGCGATTACATGGGTATGAATCAGTTTATGCATGGGGCAGATGTGATCAATCTTCCAGACTGCCACTAAGGTAAAGCTTGGTATCAACCTATCTGGTAAAACAAAACATCAACACCTGCAGAAAGCACTAATAAACTGAGATGCAATCTCCAAGACTACATTTTTTATTTAAAACTAAGAACACATTTACTGAGAAGGTACAATAGACAGAAATTAAAGCTCTGCAGCAGTCTTTAGGAGTTATTGTGTACATGGACCTCCTGGACATACTCACCATCCAACTTAACACCCTACTCATGGGAGATGTTAAATTTCTGCTCTACTGACTGGGAATCCTACACAGCCTCAAATCTACAGTCACAGAGAAGCTACAAACTCAGTCAAAAACATTGTTACTAGGATCACTGCTATTACACAACATAAACTATTACAATGGTAGCTGCTAATTTTCTTTTGTAGGTATCCAAACATTTATTGACAAAGAAGGCTTAACTGCACGCTCATGTAAAACAGACCAGATGATGTTCACAGCAAGTAACTGTTAAAAGGACCTGAACATCCATACACACAGGCAGTTTTACTGCCCAAAGAAAGATTGTGTCTAGTACCCCTAAATACAAGGTGATGGCCCAGCATGAGGAGGTCTGCTGCTCCCCCTACCCAATAATAGTGCAGCACAGAACACTATCTGTATTCAACTTGAGAAGGTGGCATTTTTTGTTTTTGGAAACTACACTGTATGACCTTCATAAGTAAAAAAATTCAGCCTTGCCAAACATCTACAGTGGTAACCAAATGTGCAGAGTGAACTACAAAAAAAGAAATCATTCTTAACTCCAGCAGAGGGGAAAAAAGTGATATTAAGGACACACCTAGAAATAGGCCAGGAAGGCTAAAGTGGAAAATGGTTTCTATCAACACCAAACAAAGGCACAATACATAGTAGCAAGAGGATCCATTGCACAGACTCCACGTGGAGAGCAGAGCAGTAGCAGTCAGAGCACATGTACAGGGCTGCTTTGGTAAGTTAATGTACATTAACAATAAAATATTGTAAATGCCAAATCAATGCTGACAAACTACAGAGGGCAAATCATGATGAAGTAGGGCAAAAATCTTAAAACAAATAAGGTTATGAAACACCAGCACTAGTGACTGAAAGGAGGCAAAAAAAGACAAAAGCTGGAAATGCATGTGCTGAAACGCAGGATCTGCTGCAGTGCATTCATTTTCCTTTTCAAGGTGCTTATTTTATTTCTCCACTCCTTTTCTTCAGCCTGTTTCATAGGAAGTTACTAGGCTAGCAGCCCTAGAGCCTTTACAAACCTAACAATGTTAGCCCCAAGTATCCCCATTTGTTCTTTCTGGGTAGTTCGCTGAATGAATATATGAACAGAATGGGTCTGTGATCAATGCCACCTACCCCTGTCCATGAGGGACATGGGTGCCACCCTAGGTGCAAATTTGCAGTCTCCCATCCAATTATTTAGGCTGCGTTTGAATAGGGTCAGTGAGGGGCTCTGTTTTATGTGAATAGGAAGTCAATTACAGAGAAGTGGCAATCTCTGGGAGATATATGTCTCTACTGCATGTTCTGTTAATGTCACAGGCTAGGCCAAGATCCCTAGAGCGAGTGACTCTTGTGCCATTTGACTTGTTGATGTGCAGCATTTCCATTACGGCAGGGTTGGAGATTGTCCTATAGGCTAGGCACAAGTCGACGGCCTCTCAGCAACCTATTAAGATACAGACTAAAGTAACAGGGCTTTCAGCCTCTCGATGTAGGTCATGGTTTGGAGTCCCTGTATTTTTTTACCCATAACCCTCGAACAGCAATGTGTTATACAACATGCAATTCAGTAAACGGATGGGTGTGCACACTGGGGGGGGGGGGGTCTACAACAAGAAAATTCCTCTTTGCTACTACCCTTTCCATTTATGACCGCAGACCTGGTTGTACCATACTGGACCATTTACTGCTACATGGTCAGTGTGTGCTCTGTGGCCTACCGTCAGCAGAAACAAGGCATTGGCTACCAATCTAACCCCAGCACAGCAGTCCACATGGTCCATCCTCTACCATTTAAGCCCCAGGTTCCTCTGCGGAACAGCACTGCCTGGGGTACACCTGAGTGACCTTCCTCTGGCTGCAGCTCTTTGCACTTTTGTTAATTTTACTTCCAACCATACTGCCCACAGTGCCAACAAAAACAAACTGTGCAACTACATCACAGGCACAAGGACAGAAGACTGGTCACCTTCCATGAGAGAAGGCAGTGACATTACTACAGCATACCTAAATGTTAGCTGCCTCATATTCTTTAGAAAGAAGGGAACGAAACAGCACCAAGTGAAGTTAAAATAGCAATAATTGATGGAAGAGCTGCAGTGACCAGTAATTTAAGAATGTACAAAAAAATTGAACAAAGTGCATAAAAAAATCAGTATGTTTAGCAATACAGTAATCATAGCAATGTTTCAAGTTTGGAATTTAACTGACTTTATACAGTAAAAATTCATGCAAACAGTACAAGCAAAAAGAACTCCTATTGTCCAGTCTCTGTAACGTATGCATCATCACATGAGGAAAGGATATTTCAGCAAGTACTCCTTCAAGCCGGGGGCCAGTGGGAGCTCCCGTACGCTTCTTGTTCTTTTGTTAATCACAATCCTACATAAGTGCTGTAGTGATGGAATGCAGGTATACAGTGGTTTAGTCAGTTTCAGCTGGATAGATGGTGCTTTTGAAACAGACCTTTCCATCTGAGGGTTATTATTCAAGTTCTGGCAGACAAGAGCATAGAACTGCACCAGGCCGACCACATACTCAAAATGCTTTAGCTTTGGTTTGGCCAGGAGTGCAGAGTCGAAGCCAAACTTACCCTCATCATACTGAATTCGAATATGGGTGGGGCCAACACTGGTTTTCACAGACAACGTCAACAGGCAATCTGGACTTGAGCTGTCCCGCATAAGGAATGTTCCTTCTGAAGCTTCATGCAAGAGCTGTTTAGCTTCTGTTGCCGTCATAGAACCCCAGTACCAGCCTTAAAAGAGAAAAACAAACATTAGCAGAATCACTACGTATTACAGTTTTTGCAGCTTTGCAGTTCCTGCATTTTATGTCGCTTCTAGTTCTCACACCCACCAGCTCCAGTAAGAAGAAACTTAGGAGTACCCTACCCACATGCAAAGATCGTTTATCAAGACAGACTTTCTATTTAGAAAAAAAGTCACAAAATTTAAAATCTTCAGTTTTAGTATAAATATTTGACAACATCTATAATTTATTTATATACACAATGCCAACAGTTGGTCTGCTAAATGAATTCCTGATCTGCAGTCCTCAGTCACTCACCTCAGCAGAGTAGAACAGTGCCCTCAAAAACACAGAGGCTTTAGGATGAATTTTAATTTTACTTTGGGTATCACTTGCTCACTTTAAATCTTCATATCTCTCTTAGAGAACTAAAACTTCTGAGTCAAATAAGATATTTTTTTTTGGAGGAATTAAAAATAAATATGAATGTACTAAAGCAAATGGGTAGGCACAATGGGCTGATGTCAGTGTACACATGGGGTGGAGTGGTCCTTAATGAGGTAATTAAACAAGAATGTTGGAAGAAGAGACATCAAACTGAAACAATGCAAAAATCTACTGTAAAAGCTTTCCGTATATTTTCACAAGTCCAGCTGAAAGCACTAGGGGCAACGGAATTCAAAACCACTAGTGCACAAAGTGGCACTTGGAAAAAGGAGACTTCAGGAATACATAACATATAATGTGCCCCCCCCAAAGCACACAAATAAGCTTGCAGTTTGGGAGTGCAAATGTACAAGCAAAAAAACACACACACAAAGGTAAGTTTTGTTTTATGTTTCTACTTCACTAAATTACCCTAATCATAAAACAAGTCTACATTACATGAGCACAGAATCTGCTTTTCGTAATCACTTTCTAATCAAATCTTCCAGAATTAGCAATGACATTAAGACTAATGATCTAACAGGTTGAAATGAATAAGGTATACATAGCTGCACGCCACAGAACAATGCTACTTCCAGCAACATGAACAGGGTTTCACCCTTCACAGCATGCAGGCTGTTTTCAAGTCTTAAAAGTTCCTCTCTCTCTAAAATCAATACAAGTCTCAGTTTTAAAAATTCAAAGATGTGGGTTTTAGTTTCAGTACAAGAACTTACTCATTTCCAAGAAGATTTGGATATTTTTATTGATTTTTTTCCAGAGCTCTCCTCTTACAAAGATCCCAAGGCCATTATTACAAGCACACGAGCGTTACTTGACCAAGCATTCTCTGCTCCCACACAATATCCTCCCTCCATTTACTCATAATTTAAAACCTGCATATTCATTACAGATTGTAACATATTGTATAACATGTACTCCATGTGGTACATAAAATGAAACACTAAGCTCCAAAACTCATCTGCATTGTATGTAATTTAGCATAGTTCCATTACAAACAGCTTATACATCATATGCAACCTATACAACATGCTTTGATTTATATATAGTTTCATCCAGTTGTTTTTGCCCCCATTCCTGCCAACCATCAAGCCCTCCCCATCAGACTCTAAGACTCGGAGCACATGAACACCTCCCCCCTCCAACGATGAGGGGCATGGCCATCTGGAAAGCTGTCAAGCAAGCATGGAAGGACAATTCTATCTTGCAGGGGATATCACTGCTGTAAGACAGACTCCTCATCCACATAAAAAAATTCATCACTCCTATATTCAACCTAGAGCTATGGATGAGAAACAGAACCTACCCCAGCACTGTCCCCTTTACAACTAATGGACAGAGTCAGCTCCTAAATGCTTTACTCCGCATATGGGTCCCCTTAAATTATATATGAAATGATCCCAGTTATTCTCATTACGGATGATGTGTAATTATCGACCGTGGTATGAGTAAGGCTCATGTATAACAAAATGGGACAGGTTATTTCAAGCACAAAAAGGGAGAAGTGGCCAGGCTTAAAATGGCTCACAAGGGCAGAGAGCATAGTACTTACCTATGAACCATGAAGCCCTCTTGTGCCCTAATCAGCATCCTGGCAACTAATGGTGGCACTACAGTCCTAACTTCACCCACTAGGAGGGGAGATGGGCAACCATCATCACTGCAGGAATGCAAAACACCTTCGCCTATGTGAGGATACACTCTGTTACACTTACTAACAAAGGCTAATATCAAACAGCAGTTCACCAAGAAGAGACTCCTCCCCAGAACACACTGTGCAGCTCCCTTCCCCAGAACTGTGGCAGTTTTCCATCTGTGGTCCACTCATAATGCCCCCCCCCCCCCCCGCCACCTGCATAGTTGAGTGCCTAAGATGCTAAGGGCTAGGGCTCTAATTATCTGGGCTACTGGAGCTTTGCCTACTCATTTCCCTATGTAAACTTGTGTTTATTTTGTGTTTTATACATACACAGGCAATGCCCAAAACCCGTCCTTCGTGATCACTGCAACATTTTTAAATAAAAACAAAAATTTGTCCTTTTCATTCTTGGGCTTCTTACTCCTGTCATCTCCTAAAAGACAAGTGCTCTGCCTGCTGATGCATTTTATACATATTACCCCTCTCCCCCCATACCCTCACCATTTACCCGATCTGTTTCATACACTAACACTTCTATCCGTTCTGGTACTCGCCAGATAGATGTCTGGCATTAGTACCTTCTTTCCTTTTAATACTTGCACACTCCTTCCCTTTCTCCTGCTTAGTATCCTGTACATTTACTTCATTTTTGTGTAGCAGTTTGCAATAAAAGCTACTACATTTGTAACATGGAGTTCTGGTGACAGCTTTATACATCTTGCCTGAACATGGCAGTGAACCTTTTGCTGTTGTCTTTTCTATGAAGCACATAAAGATGTCCCACTTACTTCAACTGAAATATTTCTGTAGCTGAGGCTTTGGAACAAAAAAGGGTCCTTGTCTTGTGATGCCTGTAATGAGCAGGTTGCTTCCACCTAGTGGCCAATGCTGCTCACTGCACCCTAACATTTACTGCTGTGGCAGCACAGTTGATAAGTCATCTATAATTAATGCAAACATCTCAAACAAATGCACTTTCCTTTCCAGACCTTCTGACCCGTTTAAAGATAATAAAGGAACGCAACTATATTAGTCCTCTTTCGTACCTCATGGAAAAATCTTTCCTAACAGACCTCCATTTAGTATTACTCTCCCTGTGCATTTTCCTTTAGGAACTAGGTCAAGTCCCAGCTGCTCATTAACCTATGGTGTACCATGTCAAACGTTTTACAAAAGTCTTGAGTAGCCATTATAGCCCCTCCAGGCACCATAACCCTGATTACCTAGGTGTCTACTGGGACAGTGGCCTCCACAGTGATACATGCTTGCAAATCAGTAAAGAAGACAGTGGTCTAGGGCAATGTACTTGTTACACTTAAAAAGCTTGTGATTGTACAGCTAACAATGTAACATTGCGATTGTATAGCTAATAATGTAACATTGTCATCGTATAGCTAACAATGTAACATTGTGATTGTACAGCTAATAATGTAACATTGTGATGTATATCTAACAATGTAACACTGTCATTGTATAGCTAACAATGTAACATTGTGATTGTATAGCTAATAATGTAACATTGTCATTGTATAGCTAACAATGTAACATTGTCATTGTATAGCTAACAATGTAACATTGTGATTGTATAGCTAACAATGTAACATTGTGATTGTATAGCTAATAATGTAATGTTAGTGTATGTGGTACATCTGAATTCTTTGTTTATAATCTATGCTGTGGGAAGAAAAAGGAAAATGCTGGAAGATGATAGTGTACTAAGACAGTTCTGGTTACTTCCCTGCCTGCCAGGGCTACATATCTGAATGTGACCCCTCCCTTCCTCCATGAATATTGATAGCAGTCTTTCTCTAAACATTTTTAAACTGAACTATCCTTTTTCAATGACATTTTTTGATAGTTTTATTGAGTTACCAAATTCCCTTTGCTTTAAATGTATTTGTCTAGTCTTGCTCTTTCAAATTTTCTTTAGAATACTGAAATGCTAGGACTTACCATCTGAGGAAATGATCTTCAGGAGGCTGAAGGCTGAACCACCTTATTTCAGTAACTGCATCCATTTACAATAGCCTGTGTGGTCACACAGGGGTCCCAACTTAGCAGAGCATGTATCTTAATATGATGCTTAAAAAGTCGGTCAAAATGCTTGTGCAGCACACAGAGCTATTATTAAGCTATGCAAAAAATACAGCACAAGGTTGTGCAATGAACAGTTAAACTGCATATACGATGACAACCTTTGGACAAAGAATGTCAAGGAGTAGTACTGCTGTCACTTTAAAATTCTCACACACAACTGGATGTACTTCAAACAGGCCAGACTCCTTTACAAGGGGTAAATGCTCAACAAGCAGTAGGGTGTCACCCTTTCAGCACATCTGCTGCATATCCATAACCTCCATTTACCCTTCTAGGTTCCCAAGGCCCAAATATATGCGATGGGATGAAACACACTGCACTATAATGGCTGAGTGAACTAGAGTATGACCATAGGGGTACAACTCTTTTAATACTGCTGGCATTCCCATAATTCAAGGGCACTTTTAAGCCCGATACTCCTACCTGGGATCTCTCAATTCTGATTGTACTGACAGGCCTCTAGATTACGTTAATTGTATGGTTTTCCAGTTTCTTTTATTGCCGTAGGTCCCCTGAATCAATTCTGCCCAACCCTCACTAATAAATTTAGTTGGGTCCTTGTTTTGATTAAGTCCACGCAGGGTTGAAATTTAGGCGCTGGACTCCCCAGATCTGCTAATGATGATGAAATCCCCTACCCAGACATACTGAGGAGCTCTCTGATGTGAATGCTGCTAACACCCCTATATCTGTTAACTCATGAATGGCCCCCCCGAACATTACAACCACTATTTCTGGAGCATGTGTGCTAATTTCATTATCTGTGTTAAGGCACCACAACTGCACTTGTCTGCTAAGGATCCAGGACTAATCTTACTACATTCCACAAAATTCTAAAGCTGGCCCTTCTGTACAGACTCGTACCTGGCATGAAGGTTCACTGGGAGGTGATTTAAGACTCTCCAACTTAGAACCACTAGCACCATTTACAGAGTTCCCTGCTTGCAGCCAGAACACAGGTCTTTTTTGCTTTTCTTCATTATTAATAAACAAGCAATTTCAATTGATACAACCAGACTTTAATGAAGCAGAAGGCAGCTATGAATGAATAGCATGAGGATTTCAAGCTGCTTTGTAGCACATTAACGATTAGTTTAGCTTTATGTTACTGTGAGCGTGCTAAATATTCTGAATATGCAGTTGTGCGTGGGGGTGCCAATACACTGACCAGTCATTCTGGCTAGTACTAATGCAAGCATGTTCATTCTGTTATGTACTGCATCTGACTAATGCTAGCATGTTCATTCTGTTATGCACTGCATCTGACTAACGCTAGCATGTTCATTCTGTTATGCACTGCATCTGACTAATGCTAGCATGTTCATTCTATTATGCACTGCATCTGACTAACGCTAGCATGTTCATTTTGTTATGCACTGCATCCGACTAATGCTAGCATGCTCATTCTGTTATGCACTGCATCTGACTAACGCTAGCATGTTCATTCTGTTATGCACTGCATCTGACTAACGCTAGCATGTTCATTCTGTTATGCACTGCATCTGACTAACGCTAGCATGTTCATTCTGTTATGCACTGCATCTGACTAATGCTAGCATGTTCATTCTGTTATGCACTGCATCTGACTAATGCTAGCATGTTCATTCTGTTATGCACTGCATCTGACTAATGCTAGCATGTTCATTCTGTTATGCACTGCATCCGACTAATGCTAGCATGTTCATTCTGTTATGCACTGCATGTGTAGCTTATTAAGATGATCAGTAAATTAACTTATTTGATTCCACCTCAAGCAGCACATAATCACTGCGGAAACGTTCTGTACCAATTTGTTGAAGCTTTGCTGAGCACGGATGTACTAAAATGGGCTGGTCAGCTAGAAAAGGAGAAAGACTGTAGCAGGTTCTAGAGTAAACAGAGATGGAACAGAACATGGGATTGCCACTAGTGATTAGATTAAAAGCAAGTGCAAATGAAAAATGGAGGTGCAAAATGGGGAAGGATCTGCCTTGGGTAACCCTGCAACAAAAAATCTTTATGCATACTACTTCTGACAGAAGTCTGTTTACATAACAGCCCCTCCCCAAAAAGGAGGTTTATACTGGGAGACATGGATCACAAAGTATGAGGATGGGGTTTTGCTGATTGAAGTGAGAGAAGGGGGAGTGTTAGCACTAAATATCCTGGGAATCTGACAGGGTTACCCTCGACGAAGAGGGTAGACGTAGATGCTGTATATGTTGTGTCTCTAAAGGAAATATGTGGCCCAAAATCACCAGCCCTTGCTAGTGTTACATTATTTGAAGGGCACATGTAAATACAGGTGCAACTACTGCAAAACAGTAACCTGTACAGTGAGTAGCTTGTTACCTTTGTTCTTACGTCAATAGGTAAATATTAGGCTAGCTGCCTTGTAGGCCATTTTAAGCGTAGTGAATATTCTTTTCAAGAGTGAGAACTGAACCCTGTACCTTGTATCTGTGAGGTAAACATCTTAACCATTATACCAATTCACCCACCATATGATAGTGCTTTACTATAAACACTGTCTTTCCATGAAAATGCATCAGTTTACACACCACCAACCAAATGAAATCAAAACAGCTATTTCCAACAGTAAGCTAACTGCCAAACACAGACTTGAAAATGCAGTTAATAAATTGAAAAACAGCAGCACTAATCTCCACAGACCCACTTAGTAGAGGTCTGTGCCCTCTCTGCCCCTCTAGTTGAACATTCAACCACTAATTATGGCAACATTTATTCTACAATTTATTCTAAAGACATGCTTCTGGAGCATTTCTCCCCGGGCCTCCGCTGAAAACAGGATCTGTGGAACCTAGTCGGACTTTCCCGGTCAACAAATGTTAAATTAAAAAAAAAAAAAAAAAACATTTCCACTGCTTGTTATCCACACATTGTGTGGACTAGGCACCCAAACTAGTTATCAAAATACAAACTGGTGAAATATAGCTTTGCTTGCAAAAGGAAAGCTATTTAAATTAGCTAAAGTAAAACATTTTTGAGGGGACAAAATCCCACATAGTAACACACATCCAACCCCTTATATTCCATCTAAAACTACAAGATAGCGTTCTCCCAGAGGTAAAGTCTCCCCTCCCCCAACTATGCAATGGCCCATTTTGGTAAAATCCTCTTCTGATAAATCCACAAAAAAAGGTTTGGATGAATACAAACTGCACTGATCACACATTCCCGAACAGCAGCCCACCTGGCAGTCTAAGACATTTTTACCAGGCAATGGTCTACTGCCTGAAAAGGTTCTACCACGTATAGAACAAAACCACAGTTGTAGAACATCACAGTGGTGCAAAGAACCTATAACCCATATTTCAGATCTGGAAAGAAGTGAAGGCATTCAACACAAGATGCATTTCATAATGCGATCAAGGAGTCAGCAATCGTATTTAAAATAACCTTTTATTCTTTTCCCATTTTAGTTAACGTATCATTTTTGAACTACTAGGACTCAAAAGAAGCAATTTGCACAATCATGTATAAAACTTGTAAATCTGTAACAAGTACGCATCCTTACAAAACCTCAAATTACAGTGATTTCACATTCTTCAGACCATCTCGAGGTTCTGAACTCACAAGATACGAAATAAATGGCAGTCAGAGTTTGTCATAGTCGTTTTCTTCTGTGTACTTTTACCTCAAACAGCAGATGCCAACATGAAAAGTAGTCAGCAAAGACACAGGTTCTACTCTGGCCCAAGCTACCAGCAATAGTAGCATAGAGAGATGGTCTTTACTATGGCCCAAGCTACCAGCAATGGTAGTGTAGAGAGACAGGCTTTACTATGGTCCAAGCTACCAACAATGGTAGTGTAGAGAGACGGTCTTTACTATGGCCCAAGCTACCAGCAATGGTAGCGTAGAGAGACAGCCTTTACTATGGCCCAAGCTACCAGCAATGGTAGTTTAGAGAGACAGCCTTTACTATCGTCCAAGATTAGCAATGGTGTGTAGAGAAACGGCCTTTACTATGGCCCAAGCTACCAGAAATGGTAGTGTAGAGAGACAGCCTTTACTATGGCCCAAACTACCAGCAATGGTAGTGTAGAGAGACAGCCTTTACTATGGTCCAAGATTAGCAATGGTGTGTAGAGAGATGGCCTTTACTATGGCTAGACTAGCAGAGATCAATCAATCAGCAGCTTGGGTACTTGAAGTTGACAGAAGAGGAGAGGTTGGCCCATCCTGGGAGGCAGGAAGAGTTCAGAGCTATCCAGTACCATAATTCCTCAAAGGAGGGGCGTCATAGCAAGAGATGGACCCAGGAGGTGGGGTACTCACTCACCAAGTTGCTTTAGCAATAATTGTCATTCCAAGTATATACGATTGTGCACCTGCAGTCCACACAGTGACGCAGGTCATCTGTCCCCCCGCCCAGCGGAAAGGTTAGGCCTAAATAAATAGGACTTACTGCTGAAATTATGGTAAAGATAAAGCAAATCCTGTATGACAGCCTCTCCTAACTAGGTAATTCCCAGACCAGGGACTAGGAGGTATTGCTGATGGGGGGGGAGACTTGTTGACTGGCAGACAAAGTAAGAAAAAAAAAAAGAGAGAGAACACTACAGAAAAACTACAACTGGTATGAGAAAAAAGTTGTCATTATAAAAGTTACAGCACCAGCTTAAGTGTTTACCATTATATAAAATCTTACCTGGAACCCTGATATAGCTTCTGGAATCTCCAGCATCACAACCCCTCTATCATGATCCTCCATTTGAGAACATCTTCTCTACCTTCCAGAAGATGCATTTTTTCATGTTATTATTATTATGACATAATACACCCCTGCTACACAAGCATGCGCATGTCACAGAACTGATGGACTCTGGTACCCCAATCTTGATCCTTGCTGTAATGTCCTATGTCTACGTGTCCTTGCTCTAGTGACCTATGTCTACGTGTCCTTGCTGTAATGTCCTATGTCTACGTGTCCTTGCTCTAGTGACCTATGTCTACGTGTCCTTGCTCTAGTGACCTATGTCTATGTGTCCTTGCTGTAATGTCCTATGTCTATGTGTCCTTGCTCTAGTGACCTATGTCTACGTGTCCTTGCTCTAGTGACCTATGTCTACGTGTCCTTGCTCTAGTGACCTATGTCTATGTGTCCTTGCTCTAATGTCCTATGTCTACGTGTCCTTGCTCTAGTGACCTATGTCTATGTGTCCTTGCTCTAATGTCCTATGTCTATGTGTCCTTGCTCTAATGTCCTATGTCTATGTGTCCTTGCTCTAATGTCCTATGTCTATTCTGCCACTCTTGATTTTACCTTTTAGTTTCATATAATTTATTCTCAGTTTCAATAACTTCTATGCAATTCTCCTAATTTTCCATTGGTTTGATTCAGTACTAGTACACCAACGAAATTACACCACTATCAGCCCCCCTCATTATTTATGTAACAGCTTTCTGAATCACGCATTAATGAATCAAATGAAGTCTGAGAAATGTCTTTTCTTACTGCAACTCATATAATTTTAGCTGAAATTTGCCCTGGTCTCCTGCTAGCTACACAGCACACAGAAATACTTTACTCCTAGCATGGCAGACACCACTTCAGATATACAAAGCTTACTGTGCTTTCTTTTTATCGCTTTAAGACCTTATGATCAATACAAGAAAAACAGTAAAACTGCTGTTCAACGAATTTTTTTTGTGCTATTTTTGCATCATGCCTCCTGACCATCAAGTCTTCCCACAATCACACATTACACCATCTGAGGTAGAGGATGACATACAGGCAGCCATGAGGGTGCTTTGTGCTCTCACCAGCATGTCAGTAATGAGACCATTTTTATTTATGGCCCAAAACCATCCTTGTTGGTGTCGCAACTACACCCGAACAAGGGCCACCTATGTCCCTCTTTCCACAAGTGCATGTTCCTTCACATGTGTTAAGAAGGGCTACCATCACAGGCTTTTGCAGACACACTCACATCATGATGAGCCTCCACTCTCCAACCGAGGCACCATAATTTTGGCGGCAGCAAAGACTGGATGGAAACAACCACCCCCCCCCCCCCCCCCAGGATGGGCATGCCCATCCTTCATATCTGTCAATCAAGCAGCTGTGCCATATAAAGGTTTAAGCGCCCATGCCACATACAGGTTCAAGTGCCCATACCACATACAGGTTCAAGTGCCCATACCACATACAGGTTCAAGCGCCCGTGCCACATACAGGTTGTCTTGTAACCAGGGCTTTATTCCTACATACCACTCTCACCAGCTGCTCAAGTATCTCTCAAATCACACCAATGTACATGTTTCAGGCCGATGAAAGAACTCTTTTGAAGTTCCCTGGTTAAAATCTGCCTCTGGCATTTTTTTGAAGCCATATTGCTCAGACACAGCTCCACGTGGTCCTGTTGAGTCTTCCTGGCTACAGAGAACTGAAAAAAAGTGACTGCTTTCCTGATTAAGTATCCTGCTGTTTTTTATATTTGTTTTACCTTCTACTGCTTACCTAGAGCAAGCTTTAACTGTTTTCATAGTTATTTACTGCATTTTTATTATCTGCACTTAAAAGTACATTTTAGTCGAAATTAGTCTAATTCAAGTCGAAAAGTGTTTGTTTGCTGTTTAATTTAATTGTTTGGCTGCCCACTAAAGTGTGCTAGCCTGTACTACTGACTTATTGCCTTTTCTGCATGTAGCACGGAGTTGCCACTAGAGCACCATCGGGCAGCGCCGGTTAAACAAGGTTAAACTATTTCTGGCTCCGTAAAGTCTGCTCTTCATTTTTTCCCTTAGAACTGCTCTACTTGTAATCTAAACAGTCTATTCTCTATCTGTAAAGCTCAGCACATGTTCCTAAAGCATTTTTAGTCAGGTAAAGCACTTCTATATTATACAAAGTACTTCACTAGCTTAAAACCCCCTTGAGTACCCACTTCCCTATAGGTCCTTTCTGACTCAGTTACACAGCAAACTTTTTCATTTCTTCTAGCATGTCAAAGGTTCAGTTGCTAGCGTCCTCTCCTGCTCAGCTGGTGAATCTGGGAATATTGAGGCAATGTTACAATTGCCTCAAGTACACAGACAACCCTCTCCTCCTCCCACAAAACACAAATACATGCGAGAGATGCAACTATATAGCCAAACTGGAGGCTGAGCTCTCTCAACTCAGGACTGGCAAAACCAGACAAGAGGAGAAGGTAACCACACACACCATAAACCCAGTCTCACATAGAACTATCACAACTACAAATCAAACACAAACACACAAAGACATACTCGGAGGCACTGATCAAAAATCTACCAAAACAGCAGAGGCCTCCAAAGCAGACACCCAAACAACTGCCACCTCATGACATAACACAAGCAACACATAGATCACAAAGTCAGTGTGCAAATCAGTCACAGCCCTTAAGGCCAAACACAATGCCAGACACACTTGTCATAGGTGACTCCATAGTCAGACACACTGACGTCCCACTCACCAGAATGAACAAGGAGAGGGTCACAGTAAGCTGCCTGTCGGGCGCTAGAATCCGCCACATAACACAAGCACTCAGGTCACGCCACAGCAAGTACAAGTATGACTCAGTCATTGTCCATGCCAGTGTGAATGACCTGAGACATACCTCCCTGGACTACATGAAAAGAGACATAAAGGAGCTCTCAGATTATGTAGCCCAGGCTGGTATGACCCTGACCCTGAGCAGTATCCTACCTTCACCAAGAATGATGCCACAATACAGAGACAAAATGATCAGTTTTAATAATTGGCTTAATTTCTGGTGTCATTCTAAGGGGATCCGATGTCTGTCTGCCTGGAATGACATGCTTGACAAGCCACGCTGCTTCGCAAGGGACGGCTTGCACCTGTCACCCCTGGGTTTCTGGATATTGGCAAAGGCTCTTGCCACCCCCATAGTGCCTTTTTTAGACAAGGCTCAAATTCTAAACCCACCGCCCTAGAAAACAATAATGGAAAAAAACTAAGGGTAATGCTGCTCAATGCCAGAAGTCTAAATCTCAAGATGCATGCCCTCGAAGCCCTCCTCAGTATGGAGAACATCAATGTCTGTGCTGTGACTGAAACCTGGTTCAAGGCTCCTGAGAGCACCCCGGCACTATCAGGTTTTATCTCATATCATGCGTTCCAGCCCCAAAACCCAGACCGTACCACAAAAGGAGGGGGTGTATCCATATTCATCAAGGATACCCACACCTCCAGGCTGGTGGCAACTCACGAAGCATCAGAGACCATTCAGGTGCAATTAACCATAGGCAAAACTGCTCTACAGTTTGTAGCATGTTACAGGCCACCCTCTCAAACTCAGGAACCCCACACAGCCTTCCTGAAGACACTGGAGAGTATAAATGACTCTCCAAACACCATCATATTGGGTGACTTCAACTACCGAAACATAGACTGGGAACATTACTCAAGCCCCAATACCCTAGCCCAAAGGTTCCTGGAGTTCATAAACTCAAATGCTATGGAACAACTTGTCACCATTCCCACAAGAGGTGAAAATATACTAGATCTGATCATCACAAACATGGGGACAAAATGCTCCACACCGGAAGTATATCCCTCATTGGTGAGATCAGACCATAAACTAATCTCACTGGAGATCCACATCCCGCCCCACCCCAACAAAAAGACCACAGTGAAGAACTTCTCAAAAGCCAACTTCACACTTCTTAAGACTGGTGTGGTATCCTTCAAGGCCCCTGAGCCATTGGAAACCACAACCCACGCTGCTGAATCCCTTACAAATGCTTTCTACGAGCACCTCCAGGATTGCATGGATCAAGCAATCCCAAATAAAATCAAGACCCTTTCCATCAAAGGCAAGCGCCCGATCTGGTGGACCCCAGCCATAAACACACTTTACAACAAGAGGAGAAAGCTACTACAAGATAGAGCAAAATCTCTAAAAGGGAAGACATCTCTGATCAATACTAGTAAAAAACTACGATCACTCATAAAAGCATCCAAGGCCAACTTTGAGAGAAAAATCGCCAAGGACTCAAAAGACAATCATAAGGCCTTCTTTAGCTATGTTAGAAATCTGGGTGGAAACTCCCAGATATTCTCAGAATTAGTCCAAAATGATACAAAAATCACTGAACCCACAGACATTGCAAACATACTGGCAGACAATTTCTCCCCCCCCCCCCCAAAAGGAGAAATATCTATCCCAGCAAAGTGCAGCCTCCCAATCATCTCAAATGCCCAGGTGAGAGCTGCTCTCTCTAAAGCTAAAAATACAACATCAATGGGACCGGATGGTGTCCCCGGCTGTGTGCTACACGAACTCAATGAGGAACTAAACCCACACATAAGGCTGCTGTTTAATCTTAGCCTTACCACAGGATATGTACCCAAAGAGTGGCATACGGCAACTGTGGTCCCACTCCACAAAGGCGGTGCTTCTACAGACCCTGGTAATTACCGCCCCATAAGCTTAACAAGCCTGGTCTGCAAAACTATGGAGAGGATCATAATGGAACTCGTAAATAAAGACATAGGGGACCTACAGACATTGGATCCTACCCAATTCGGCTTTGTCAAGGGCAGATCATGCCTCTTGAACTTGGTCGACTTTTTTGAAACAGTCACCAAGGCCATTGATGAGGGTAAGGCAGTTCACACAGCCTACCTTGACCTTGCAAAAGCTTTCGACACAATACCCCACTCGGGTATCATAGAAAAGCTCACCAGCTTAAATGTACACCCATATGTCACAAGATGGGTTGCAAACTGGCTCAAGGACAGAACCCACAGGGTTAGAGTTGCTGGTGCCATGTCAGACTCCAAGCCGGTCACTGGCGGTGTCCCACAGGGCTCAGTCCTGGGCCCCTCTTGTTCGAATCTACTTTTCAGAAGTGCAGGCAAACATAGGAGGATTGTGGCTGACAAAGTTTGCAGATGACTGCAAACTGGGCCATAGTTGTAAATCCATCAGACACAGATATCCTTCAGAGAGGTCTCATAGAAACGGATAACTGGTGCCAGAGCCATGGCCTTAAGCTAAACGACAAAAAATGTATAGTCATACCCTTTGGTAAAAACAAGGTAACCTCAAGTTACCACATAGGTGGCAATCCATTAAGCACAGAAGAGGTTATCAGGGACCTGGGGACCCAAGTTGACAGTAACCTTTCTTTTGACACTCACACTGCCAAAGTGGTTAGGAGGACCTTCTACATTGCCCACCTGATTATGAAGGGATTCACATCCAGATCAAGGGAGGTCATTGTTCCCCTGTACTCTTCACTTATCAGACCAATGATTGAGTAAGAAGTAAAAAAAGCTGCCGCTGTATTGCCAAAGAGACTCCCGTCAAGACTGAAGGATACAAGATAAAAACAGAAACAGGTCGTCTCACCACGATACAAATAGATTATAAAGCCCTTAGATGTTTTTTACGAACTATCTAAGGGCTTTATAATCTATTTGCATCGTGGTGAGACAACCTGTTTCTGTTTTTACCAATGATTGAGTACAATGCCCCATTCGGAATGTATCTTACCCAACACCTGCAGCAATTGGAAAGACCCCAAAAGTACCTCACCAAAAGGATAAAGGGGCTCAAAAATATGCCATATGCTGCCTGACTGAAGAAACTCCAGCTCTATTCAGTCACATACCGTCTGCTCAGAGGTGACCTGTGCCTGACATACAAGGCCATGTCCAACCCGGAATTAATGCACATGCTCCACCTCAAAAAATCCAAATCCACCAGAGCCACAAGAGCAAGAGACTTAAACCTCAACACAGATATAAATAGGATGTGTTGGAGGGACAGATTCATCACCCAGAGACTCCCTATGCTGTGGAACAGAATCCCGGTCCATGTGAGACAGAGCACCTCGCTGGCTCTGTTCAAGAGGAATCTTGACCAGTGGATGGGAGATCGTAGGTTTACCCTGGGGATCATCTCTGTATCACTGCTGGACAGAGGCACTGCAAACTAATGGGTATAGTATTCTTCAACCTAAGGGGTGCTGAAAGCCACACAACTCTGGCTAGGCTTATAAATGCCCTAGGGCAGATAGCCTATTATGAACCTATGAACTTATATACTATTTTTGATCAATGCTCACTTGCAAAGACATACTGGAAGATTGATGAGAAGTGCCTCTGATTAATCTTCTTGTATTGTATATTAGTTATTAGTGGCTAATACTCAAGTGGTACCTCATAAGACTGCGTGAATATTAACATGAGGAATGCTATCTTGTTGAGCTCCAACTCCCCAAAAACCACAGCTATTGGAAGTGGTTTTACATACAACAGCTCTACTGCAAGAGTGCATTTGTAAGAGCCATTTTTCCACCTTTACCAGGAGTCTTCCCCACTACATTTGTGTGACTGTGGAAATGATTTACATAAAAGTTAGAGGGATACCTTTGCTGGTTGTGAGGAGGGGGCTTTCTCTATGCAGAAAACTTTAATAGTTATGTCACCTACAGCTTTGGTGGGAGTTTGTTTTGAAGAGTTTCATCAACGTAGCTGTTGAAGAAGGGTAGTGGGTTATAGTTTAAGACAATCAGTGGATCTCTGGATAAGGATGCCCTCCTGGCTACCAATTAAAAAAGAAACAGTGTGTGAATTTACACTATTTTCCCAGTGCCAAGTTTCAAACAGTCCTGAATCACAGCAGCTGCAAGGTGCAAACAGTCCTGAATCACAGCAGCTGCAAGGTGCAAACAGTCCTGAATCACAGCAGCTGCAAGGTGCAAACAGTCCTGAATCACAGCAGCTGCAAGGTGCATATCTGGAATTAAATCCTACTTTTTTCTTTTTCATATATTCACACACAAGCCCTTTTTGACCCAAATGTTCTACATTATTACTGAAGCAAGCAGTTTACATAATGACTTCATTTATGTCTTTTAGATTCAGCACCGGCACTATTCTCTTTCAAATTACATATGCACTGCGCCAGCATCTAGACTGACCACCACAGTTAAATTTCCAGACAAGATGGTCTTCTTTCAGCTTTTCTACCCAGATTTCCAAATGAGTTGTTCTTATTTTTTCTTGTATACTGTTAACTCCACGATATTCAACAGGAATCATGCTCATGATTTTGTTGTACTACATGCAAATCCTTTAAAATGGGGGGTTTGTTCATTTTGCAGATGTTTACAAAGCAATTTTTTTTCTCTTTTTCCACAGTTAGTTAACATATTTTACAGTATGCTTGTAGCCACATCAAGTAGGGAGCTTAACGTGTTTATTACGCTTTCAAAAGCTCTTGTGACTCAAATTTTCCACTGTATTCTGTCTCGCAAGTAACCTTACACATTTTTTCATCCACTCTGCATATAATCATGTGGATGTTAAATCTGTTCCTCAACAAACTGTCCTTCATCTGACCATTTTTGAAATCACATGTGGCTCTTTCTTATGCCAATAAATTTTCTCTTACCAAATTCTGTCTTTGGCTTAATTTTTTGTAATCCCATAATTTAAGATTATATCGACTCAGTGTAACCTTGTAATGGTTATGGGCAAATACTTCTGTGGCGTGCAGTTAAGTTGTTTCAAAGGAATTTTCTGCTTGCCTCCTGAAACGTATTCAGGGCTTCTTCCCCTCTGTAAATCTTTTCAGATATTTCTAATCACCACCTTCCCCATTCTTTCCCTAGAAAAGCTCCTAAAGCTGCATCCATCCCATAATGCAAATATTGTTCTACTGCATATAATTCTGAATACTTTGTTAATAAATTCATTCAGTGCTAAAATTAATGGGTATATTTACTATCCCACTTGCTCACTAATCTGACTTTTGATTTACTTTCTGCAGAGATTGCAGACGTTATTATGGTAGTTAATCATTTGCTATATTAGCTTTGCACCTTAATGATTTTCTTTCTACGACTGTAATCACAACTTCTGCATTCTGTTGTGTGTTGTATATTTTATCTTTATTTGGTACTTTTCTTCTTAGGCCTCTTTTGAAAAGGGGCTTTTCCACAGGCTTTTCTGGTAAACAGATGCAAACAAAACAAAAAAAAAAAAAAAAACACTTTCAGATATAATACTTACAGTCAGAAATACACCAGCTTTTTGGATCAACACAGTACAATCACAGGCAAATTGTGTGAGGACATCCTAATGGCTGCATATGTATTCATCTTTCATTTGAGTAATGATGTAACTAAACTGATACTACACAGCACAAAACAGGCTAGACAGAATAATGACTACACACTGCTACCTTTGTGTTTACAATACTGTACAAAAAACAAGACTATACAACATACATACAAGACTCCACAGATATTAAAGATGACACTGCTTTAAATAAATAAATGCACACATGTGCAAGGCAGAACCCACAGACGTCCATTCATTCACCTTCAAAAGCAGAGCAGGGTACCACTGCAGCTGCTGTTTGAGTGAGTGCCCCACTCTGAGTGCCATCCTACTCAGCTCCATCCTATGCCCTCTAGTTGTGAGCATTTTACCAAAAATGTACTCCTTAGAGAGGTTTCCCCCTGTAAAACACTTGAATGTTACACAAAACGAGCTCCATCCTCTAGATGTCCCATTCTGGTCTGATAAGCTGTCATGGAAGAGTTTCAAGGCAGGAAGAAGAAGCCCTGCAAAGCAGTCCAAGAACCCCTTCTTGCACAGGACAGTGCACTTCAAGACGTCCCTTCACCTAAAGGTAGTACACCTGCCTAAACACCTATGCAACTTGCTCTACACTTGCTTCCTTGCAAGACTGTTAACTCAACTTAAAATCAACAGACAAGATGAGTTTGAGCTCACATTCCTAGTTCTGAAAAACAGGAATGTCACAGACAAATATATTTGTTCAGATGCATCCCTGGGGGTTAAAACTATTAAAAATGTCAGTAGGCAAACAAATTTACAACCGCTGCACTAACATATAAAACACTAGGTGCCAAGCAGACCATGGATTTTGCTAATCAATATATCTCACCTGCAGGAAGGGGACGGTCCTAGGGAAGACAAAAATGGGAGACGAGAAGGAGAAAGCAAAGCCAGAGGCACCCCATTCTGTCAAAGTACTTGTTTGCAAACATGTTTTTAATGTAGACTTTACATGCAATATAACTTACCAAATACAGTTTGCCAACGATTGTTTGGTCATCGACTATTGTACAGCTCATCAATGAATGTAGCTGGGGTAAGATCCTCAAAAGTGATGTGCACGAACCTTAAAGGTAAATTATACTAAACTTGGGGGGAGGTGGGGCAAATCCACACCATGCATGGAGCATGTAGATGGCTTTGCCCCCCCCCCCCAGACCCGACCTTTCTGAAATTTCAGTAAAACTAGATCTACTTCAGAAAGACTGCTTTCACTTACAAGGAGCTGTGCTATCATTCCTTCCAGTAAGATGGTTGCTGCAATGTCACATTTAGAGAGAAATTTTCAGGTGTTCTGATATTAAAAGCAAAGGGGAGGAAAACATCTAAAACAACACAAAGAAAAACTCGAAGAAATTGAATCATATGGGTTCACTGATCTTACAAATGATCTCACCTATGTCTTTCTACTGGGTTGGCAGGTATGGTTAAGGTGTTTACCTCACAAACACAAGGTACTGGGTTTGATTAGCACTAAAGGGAAATTGTCTAGGCTTAAAATTGTCCACAAGGGCAGCTAGCCTGGTATTTATCTGTGAACTCTAAACCTCAATAATATCCATTCCATAAAAATAAGTACTTGTGCCCGTATCAGAACATAGTGGTTCACAGTCATATCCTGCATGTGACATATAAATAAGGTGTGCATTGCGAAGTCCGCGAAGAGAATAGCGCAGTAACAACCTGCATTGCCTTTGAAAGGCAACGACATGGGCCAAGAAAGTGTTGGCAGTAGATTTTTACGTGCCGAGTTGCCAGCCTTGACGCACAACCTTCAACGAAAGTGTCAATAATTATTAAAAAAGAAAAGACACATGGGTTTCAAATATGTCAAAAAAAGGTGGGCATACACATTTCCCCTTATTAAAATGAATATCCCTATTTCGGTAAGGATACCATCACACACATCTTGCACTGTTGATTTACACAAAGACAGAAACGGGTCCCAATACCTTGAAAAGTAGAGGTGGGTCTGCAACAAGCTCAATACAGGCATGACTTGGAGAACAGCACCTAGAAATCAATGCATCTCAGCAGATGTGGGAAGAAAAGAAATATTTCTTCCTCCAAAGTTAAAAGTCTTTGACACAGCCATGTGTAACAGACTGCAATTATAACTAATATTCTCACCAGCAAGATTTGCTCGGACACAAATATGGCAACACACTGCATACTCTGCAAGCACAAGCAAGATTCACTAGAAATCCTGAAATGTTGTGCTAGAACACTGGGTACTTACCACTCATACCTCCCCCAAAGAAGGTAGCACTGGCTCAGCGGCAGCTAAAGCAACTGGGCCGATGTCCTGGAGGTACTGGCCCTCAATTATTCATGAGGTCCCAACAGGAGAGTAGTACTAACCAAACAAAAAATGGAGCAACTGGGCAAACTACTGTGCCCCATTCACACTGCTTACTCATGGGATCCTGTACAAATAAGGCTGAATTGCTACTTCCTAAACCTCAAGCAAAGTCAAACGGCACATATACAATGTTTTCTACCTTCCAAATTCCAAAATGTCTGTACTATATAGACATGGCTGTAAACAAGATGAAATTAAGCAAACATTTTATAAAGACTGAAATATAACTGAGTTCATATAAACTATCAGTTACAGTAGTGAAAATACATAATTGTGATTAAAATAAACGACAGGGTACCTGCTTGTTCAAGGTGACTCATGGTACATGCAAGTCTAATCAAGTCCAGATTGTTTTGTGACTGATCCATCTGTCCAATGCAAGGCAGCGATATCCTTTCTGGATAGATCATGGAATGCTGAGACTTCATACTGCTGAATGGCTTTTAAATAACGGTTGGGCATCCCCCTTCTACGTAGGTTTCACAAGGTTTTCATCATGTGGAGGTCTGGCAATATCACTCGAACCATAGATGAGGCTGTATTAAGCAAACATTCTAGTGAATAAAGTTTTTAACAACAGCACCATTACAATAAACAAATCGTTCTGTTCTTAAACAATGCAAATGACCAGTACAGTAAAAAGAGCTACAAATACAGCCAACCTTTGATACACGAACGTACCAGGGAGCCCAGCTTCATGCTATAGGTCCTTTACTACCCTAACATTGTAACCATTTTTGATTCCAGTGGCTTGTACCTGCCAAGTACCAGCATACCATGGCTGACTTTGCATAGGAGGGACAGTATATACAAAGACCAAGGCTGCTATAACTCACTATAATAGAACTACAATGCCCCTTTTTTGCTTCCCTTTTTGCAGAGGTAGATTTTAGAGTTAATATACATAACCAGCAAGGCTGTGAGTTGTACAGCCCCACCCCCACATTAAGGAGTGCAGTGGGCCACTCCTTAGAAAAAAAGGACTTTAAAAGGGGGACACTAAGTTTCAACATTCACTATCCTGTAGTAGTTTTGTTGTACTGTTTGTAATTCCAGACCTACAGATGCAGGTCTCAGTTTTACAATAGTCCCTTCAAAAGCACGCAGAGTAAATCAAGACAAAGTCCAGACTGCACACAATTCAGGTGCGTATAAAGCATTTTACCAGCTGTGCTGACCTGAGACACCGTAGTTTGGAACTCGGTAGCAGTATCTAGGAACAAAACCTGTTTTGAATGGTGACACATACACATTGTGGGAGTACAGCACAAATACACTGTGAATGTATGCTAACAAAGTAAAAGCACAACCACAGTCATGACAACAGAACATTCAAACTTCAAAGTCCTGTTACACAAGCAGGTAAAAGTGAAACAGACAGCCACTCTATGGGTTACATCTACAAAAATAAGGTCCAATTGTCAGCAAAGGTTTTAGTGTTCAGACGATTCTTTTATCATGTCTGCTACCTTGTAATGCATGATAAACAGAAACCTAATTACACACATTGCCCCTAGTGTAGATGACAATAGTAACTTATGGCCAAGTGTGTCAAGGGGTCTAGACTGCAAGCATTGTAACGACCTAATAACCTAACTAATGTACACACGGACCACTGCCACCATTATTTAAGAAACTGAACAAAGCAGGATACTTCTGGGGGGGGGGGGACAATAATACACAATTTTCAGATTTTCAGTACTAAAAAAACAACTTCTGGAATCCAGATTGTCGAAGTGTCATACAAAATCAAACGCAGAGCTAGGACTTGCAATAAGGTGGTTGTCTGGTTCTTCACTGCCTGGTAAAAGGAGGGAGGACGGTACCAACCAGGACATTCGCAGTTTTACACCATGTCTGTATGGTTTTAGGTGAAAAAAAACAGGATCAGAGAAATTGTTTCAACTGTCACATCCAAGAATGATTTTCATTTCAAGTGTAAATCTTAAAATACCATTGTATTAGTGTGCACAGAATCCCTTTATGTTGAAAAGGGCCATTTGTAAGTAGCACAATGCATGGGTTTGCAATTAAGTGCATGTTCCATGGCATAGCCCTCTGTAAACTCATATTTCTTGGTGATCCAATGTCTTTAACGCATTTGTTACTGTTTTTATGGATCTTCATTTTATTTAAGTTTGTGTCTCCTCCTGCAATGTGGCTGAAGCACTGAAATTTTGTTTAACAAGAATTTTGGTGTGTATGAGATGCCCTTGACAGCCAATGATCTGGCATTCACATTACAGACATCAATCCAAAAGAATGATGAAAACATTTGTAATGCAGCTCTGTCCCAGTCACAACACCCAAGCTCCAAATAAAACCAGAACAGAACAGCACAGGCAGACCACTGTAGCAGCACACTAGACAAGTTTCGCCTTCACTCACACCATTACACAGGTAAAGTGGAGAACTGCGCTGGGTCCATGTCTCGGACTAACAAGCAGCTAGAAAAGCAGGCGGCATTATATTAACAAAGATGGTAAAGCTGCTAGGTTATTACTGTAACCACAAAGCTTTTTGTATGCAGACAAAATTAAGACTTCATTCCTAAATAAGGTAGATACAGCTGCAAGGTTATCAGTTCTCAGTGCAATCAGGAACTTGGGTGGAGACACCACCAACTTTGTAATGTTTCATCGTTATATGTGCTCCAAGATCCTCATCAGTATGGGCATGCACAACTACAAAATGGCTGCTCTCTGGGATGCACATGCCAAACAATGCATTTCTCCTGTACATTAACATGATCAATGTTGCGTACTTATTGCAAACCAAGCTAACATATACATCACTGTTGCTGCAGCTAGATGTTCCTAACAAACTTAGTCCTAAAGTCCAAGGTCTGGTTCCATCACCCTCCATCTGCCTACTTAAGTCACATATTTGGCATATTACTTATACACACAGACACACTCTCTCAATGAATAAATACATATGTAAATGTATATCTACACTTAGTACAGACATATCAATGCAGACAAATACCAAGTCTAACTAGGTAAATTTAGAGAGCTGGGCTGGACATCTCTAGAGCATTTCACTAACAGACAAAAATAATACAAGCACAACATTTTCCAGGCCTACAAAATAATCATGCTCACCACCCCCTGATCACATTACTTCCTAGTTTACTTAGATATCCTCAGTAATTCCAGATCATATTACATGTCGATAATGAAAGGCACAAAAATAAACATCCCCCTTCAAGCACAGGCTTCAACTTGAATTTATTTTCCTATGGAAAAAATGTACTACACTTGAATCTATTTTTTCTACAAAACCAGGAGTGTGAACTCTTCCTACCATAAAACTGCATGAACCGAGAGATGCACTGACATAGCACACTGCAAAACATCAACATCCTTTAACGGGAATCACACTGGATTATTCGCAGACAGCAAAAATTAACAATGTAGTACAGCTCAGTGCTGGAATCATTGAGCTTTTCCAAGAATTAAGCAGAATCATGTTAATTTTTAACAGCCTCAATTTGCTGTTAAGACTTGCAATTAAAATAGTTATGCGTGCTTTGCACAGCATAAGCACCAATTCAGTTTTCAAGTATGTTCATAGCTTTGCTATTTAAATTAAGACTGCAATGTAGGTCAAGAACAAAAAAAACAGCTCTTGTCAGCTGGGGGGGGGGGGGGGCAATAGGTACAAATGGAGGGCAGTAAATTCAGTATTTAACTCAAAAGTGCATCAGATAACAGTGGACTAAAGGAATTAAGGCAATATAAAAGGTAGCAAAAATAAGTTTCCTGCATAGTCGTTTTATTAAAGAATGTGTCAAATCTAAAACAACATCATCTGCCATCTTTTACCTCATGGCTGCAACAAAATGCCATTGCCAACGCTAGAACTGCTTATGAAGGAATCCTTCAGTCAAATTCAAGACACCACAAGGTCAGAGAAAATGGCAAACAAATACTAAATGTCTCATTAGCTGCTTTAAAAGGAATCAACAAAGTCCTAAAAGTAAAGACTGCCTCTACAGTCATAACCTTGTGTAAACTACCAAGGTGTTGTACGTCTTAAGGAAAAAATTCCTCTGTAATTTAGCTGTAGTAATGCAGTGTACCTACCATGCAAAAACGTTATAGCAACAGCAGAGATGCACAAAACTGAGCCATGAATTCTAAGACAGTTTTTACCTGCTTCACATGGATATCCAAATGTGGTGGAGAGATGAGAGGTGAAACAGTACAATAAATTATCCTGCATAAGAAACAAGAGTCATCCAAATAGCTGGTGGTAGAAATGAAGGCAGTGAGCTTAGGTTATCTCCCTCTTAATTAACAAATTCGCCAATTTCAACTAGTACAAAGGATGCACTATGACCTTGGCCTAAAGTAATCAAGAACATAGGCCAAGTTCTCATGGATGCTGTTTTCTATTCTGCTAACTTGGCAACACCTGCCAGCTAAGTGTTCACTCTGAAGAATGAGCACACAGAAATCAAATGACAGATGCAAAGGATCAAAAAGGAGACATCTAGAGGCTGTGAGACATGATCCAAGGTCAATATATGGCTTACCAGTATACACAGGTTACTGTGCTCAAATACCAGCCAAGACCTAAAAAGTGGGAAAAAATGTTGTGCTGATCCGATGACAGACTGGAACACAGTGGTGATACCATAAACATTTGCCAACAGCACGTCAGCTTCTGAATTATGAATCCTTTGTGAAGCGTCATCAGGAACTGTAATGAACAAGGAAGTGCAGAGGCAAATCTACCTATGTGGGGGAGTCACCACACACACAAAAAAAGGTTAAAGTAAATATGGATCTCCTAAAAAGTCTGAGGAAACAGACTTTGCATAAACAGCTGTAGGCCATGAGCTACAACTGCATTCATAGGAGCTTTTACACACAACCTCGTATTCCCCATTTGTGCCATGAAGTGAATACAATATGATCTGCACACATACCCATACACTGCTCCTAGTTACATAACATAAATGTATTCACCATCTGTCATACCTGCATCTCCACAAGGGGTCAGCGGAACAACAGAATATTCTAACACCCACCCACAAACATAAGTGAGCAGATTGTTACCCACTAGGTACCAACTCTTACTGTCTGCCCTGGTCACTTGCCAAAGCTAGTCACAAAAGTGCTGTTGGGGCTCCTTTGCCCTGCAACATGAGCTATCTTATCAGCATCCACACCTAATTAAGAAATAAATCTCTCAAACTACACTGTTTAGAGCTGCTGCTTACAGACCTCTGGTTGGGGTTAACAGCAGACTAATTAAACCATCTCTCCTTCCAGCTCCCTATACTTCAGATTTCATCCACTAGTTGCTTCTGTGCAAAACAGTTGTATATAACTACTACTTTTCATCGGCTTCTGGCTTAGTTGTCAAATTCCAGCGAACATGACTTAACGTGGGTTTCAAAAGTACCTCCGAACCTGCTTCAGGAACAGTATAGCAGGAAACATAAATATACTGCGCTACACAAAGGTGATGTCATGGAGAAAAAAATGGCTAGCTGTTAGAAAAGAGAAGCAGAATCTTTGAGTGATAAGCAAGGAACTAATAGGAGTATGTTGTTGTTTGTTCCAGATGCCACACCAAAGACAAATAGGGGGTAGTCTGTTAGCGGGAAAAAATGGAGAAAAATGTGAAATCAACAGATGTGGGTACCGCTAGCAAGCTTCAGTGCATTATGCAGGATGGCAACAAAAGTAGCTGAAGATTTTAAAACCCACAATCAGAGAGTAACACCCTCCAATTTAGATGGTAGGGATGCTATGTGCACACTAGGAAGATGCCATTTAAGGCTGGCAAAAAGGGTTCTAGTGCTGTAAGTGAAAAGGCAAAAGCAGAGAAAAAGCCACAATCTGGTGAAAAGGCAAAGGAAGAGAAAAGCCAGTCAGGCGTTAGGCATTGGCCAGGGATGTAGCCTTCTCCATATGTACATCCAACCCACCCACTGTGCAGGGTACAGATGTAGCCTTGTCTGCAATGTTGGCTTCATATTTTTTTTAACGTTTTAATATACTAAATTAAGTAAATTTGAAACAACTGTTATACATCTTCTACTACTACCCCCAACACTAACCTGCATTTTTAATCATCCTTTTAGAATGAGGAATGTAGTCAAAGATCAGCGACTATCATGATTAGTTACCAGAAATACTGCATTTTTAGGAAGAGGTGGTGAAGCTTAAAAAGATGGTTTTAGATACAGAATATCTATGTTCTTTGACTGACTTTGTTATTCAGGAAGTGTTAGTAAAAAGATAAGACTTATTATTGCTCCACTTTTTATTAAAGCCTATCAACAGCTAAGCAAGTGAACACTCAGTGTTGGATAATTTTAATAATCTATCACATTTTCGACTGAAAATGCACCAAGAGGTTTGGAGGAAGACAGTTGTATTTTGGGTTTAGAACATACATTTGTTTGAAAGAGAGCATCCACAATAAAGATATATGATGCAGTGCTTATCACCAGTGTAAAGTCATTTTTATTACTACCTTTAAAATCACAGCAAATGGTCATTATAATTGTGTGACTAAGGGGGTAGTGTGTTTGGACATATGATTGTTGTGTCCTGCATTTTACACTGGGAAAACAATTAATGCACTAAGGAAAATGCAGAAGAAAGAAACTAGAGTTAGGTAATACATTAGCCATGCACAAAATAACTTGCACTAATTACAACAAATGTTTGTTTTAGAAAAGCTTCATGCCAAATCAGCTGGTGGTGACTTGTCTGGCAGCTGACATAGAGGATTAAGAAGATGTTTCCTGTGGTCCAGGGTTTGATTCCCTCAGCCTACCCTACCCAGCTCTGAGGAAGTCACTTAACCAGACAGTGCTCCTGGATCAAAAAGATATGGTCCACTCTGGTAAGCAAGTAGAGAAATAAAAAGTAATTGGGGTATTATTTTGGCAAATAAATTTAACTACAGATAAGAAATCGGGTTTGAATGACACTATCCATTACAGATGAAACCCAATCAAGTTTAAAAATGTCAGAATACCTGAAAACAAAGGCTTTTTATATTTCAAGGCTTTTGACAGGCTAGAAATCATGTGACTGGTTATACAAATCATTATTTAAGGGGTTGGACAAAAGCACCTCTTAGTAAATTCTCCTGGTTGTGACTCCAGTCAGTGTTTTATTTATTTATTTATTTTATTTATTTTACATTTGTTGATTTATTTATTTATTTATTTTCAGTTGGCACGAGTCGTGATGTTTACCTGTACTTTAAATATAACAAGGCTCTTGCATGGCTGGAGAGTTCTCAACCCCACCACTCTGTGACTAGTTCCACTCCTCCAAGCCAACCAATGACATACCCTTAAGACATTTTGAGCACAAGTTTCACATGTATTAACTAGTTTATTTTAACAAACAGCCTATGAACTAGCCCCAACATCACCAATAGACCAAAAAAGCTTTGCCAGTGTACACCACAGGCACTCCAGATTGAGTATCAAGACCCCAAAATGCCCCAGGTTTCTATCGCTCCAACTCCCTACAGAACGTTGCAGCACCGAATCACCACAACTACTACAATCAGGACACATTTGAATACAAAATTTTACCTTTTCATCTTAGATTACTTGGAGTCTAACCATCAGGAATGACTTCAGTACTCAGCTACATGGGCTAAGCATTAAAATCACAGGGAGCGGACCTGGCAAAAGATGTGAACACCAAGAACCAGTTAGCAGCAGAACAGTGCCCTAGGCTCCTTCCTTAAAATACTACACCCACCACAGTGTTTTAAGATTTCAAAATTTAACTGAGATTCAGAAAAAAATTCCAAAACCCACTTTTATAACTTTAAAGCACTTAGATGGGACCTTACCTCCCACACATCCCCACTACAGAGCTCAATCATTATATTTCAGAGGTACTCTAAATAGCACAGTTTTGAAGACAGTCTCCCCCAATCATCCACACATTTATGTAGTTATGTCTTCAAACTTTCAATAGATATCTGATGCCCCCCACCCCAAAGGGGAGACCACTATCAAGTGTCCTTTCAATAAAGGCCAGAAAAGTGTTAAGTGTTATACCTTAAACGGACGGCCCGGAGAGGCACAGGGATGCATTGTGCACCACAACTTTGCCTAAAAAGACTCATCTGTAGAGGAGGGTGGTAGAGCAAGATGTATTTTAACAAATACAGTTGTTCACCAATCTCATGAAGTTCCAGTCTGGCAGAGGCCTCGGCTAGCTACACACAAGCCAAAGGGATAAAGGTTTACACCGAGATATTGTCCCAAGTCCCAGACCTACCTAGAAGGGTTGCTGGCTAGAAAAGAGAAGCACAAGCAGAGAAACGGTCAAACAGGCATTTCCTGGACAAAAACCTTCCCTTAAAAGGTGTGTTCTCTTTAAAGAGATACAACATATGAAAATTCACCTGGAACAAGGGTGGAGGAAGAACAACTGTGTGAATCACCACTACTCAAATGTAAGCAAAGACATTATGAAAATTCACCTAGAACAAGGGTGGAGGAAGAACAACCGAGTGAATCACCACTACTCAAATGTAAGCAAAGACATTAATGGACACAGGTGAAAAGTGTCACGGAAACACAGTGGTCTGAATGGGGCCAACATACGTGCAAACCACCGCTGAGTGCTTTGTGAGAATACCACCAAAACTGTTAGCTGATTTTGTAATGCATTCTGCTCTCTCTCACACACACACACACACACACACACACACACACACACACACACACAATGCAAGCATTAGTCCAGAAAACTAATTACCATATTTAGGATTGCGATATGTGGTACTAAAAGATTTGGATGTTTGCCAGCACACCTCCCCAGCTGACACAGAGAATTGTAGAAATGTAAAACTGATATAAACCCTGTCCTCTCCCCAAAAGAAAAAAAATCCAAAGTACAAACCTACTGCCTAACACAGCACTTCTAGGAAGATATATTTTTTCTAGGAATTTTACAAAAACATGCAAGTATTACCGATGAGTTAAGTGGATTTTAATTACTTAAGTACAGTGCGGTCCAGAAGATGAACAATCCAGGCCAGAAAACTGGATGAGCTAAAACAACCAATCTTTAAGCACAAGGGCAGAGTTCTGTCCAGTGACAGAAATGCATTCCACTGGCTGATGGCGTCCCAACAATTAACATTTAAAGTGTCGTGTTTACACAAAAATGGACACCTTCTGAACTGCACCTACACTCTTCTGATTCAACGGATTCTTTTACGATATTGGTTGTATAAAATCACCATTAGTGTCAAGGATGAGACAACTTATCTCTCTCACTATGCTACAGACGTCCTTACACAGGTTCTAAACTACCCCCCCCCCCCCCCCCCACACACACACACACACACTTATGCACTGATGCCAATGGAGGACATTTTCCTGACCTACTGCTGCCTATATTTTACAAATACTGCTACAAAGCCCCCTCAATGCCAGTGGTCAACCATTTCCCAGTGGTGGCACTGGGCACCATTCCACAGGGGCTCCTGAAAAGCACTGCCTTTCAACAAAATTATAGGTATGGGCCGTGAAACAATCCACAAAGCAAGATCAAAACTGAAAAAAAAAGTTTATTCTGCAATTGAGGAATAACTTAACTACATTCTGCATGATTAGGCAAAAATACAACCAGGTCTTTGCCTACAGGCATAAATGGGCTAGAGTGGACAAGCTTAGCATAGAAAGGCTCCCCATACCTTGCAGCAAGCTGCAGGATTTATGCTATGCACATCTCTCAAGTGTAGCTAATGATACCAAGTATTCCTCACTCTGTCTTAAAACAAATCCACGTTCCTCACAGTTCTATACTGAAAGGATCTGTTACATGCATACTTTGTCACGATTTTTAAGTAAATACTGAATCATTAATCAAATCAGAGAGGGAAGACTGAGAACTATGACACCATCTTAGTGTTGAAAATTTTACGTAACATGCATGAAATCAAAAAACACCAAGAAAAGAAATAGTTAAAAAGAATCAGGGCAAAATAACAAATTATATGTACTGCATTTTGGACATTCATAACCCTCAGGAGGTTTCCTAGAGAATAGAAACTCAGGGTAAAATGTTCTCTGTATTAAACACATACAACGATGGGTGCAGTTCCTGTCACATCTCTTGCACACGGCTTCCCGGTTTGCAGACTACCTAGGTCAAATCCACATAAACACAACCATGTTAAGATCTTCCTGTTAGCAATATCATCCTGATAGAACAAATATCTGTGGTGCTGACCCCTAATAATGTTATCACAGATTTTCTTTTTTAAAAAAAACTCATCTGGGTAAACAACACACGTTTCATATTGAAACGCTGCAGGATTGGGGGATTCAGAAAAGCATGTTTTCAGTTAATCCCAGCTAAATCTCTCGCATCAAGATTTCTAGGAAAAACAATTTTCTTTGTTCTTCTAATGGATCAATGCAAAGGAAAAAGAGGAGGGAGATGACGACAAAGTAACAATCAGACTTCTGAAGAGCAGACCAAGTAGATCAGCTTTTAGTGATCTGCAATAATTGCACTTTTTTGTATTTTGAATAATAACTGGCAGTGCGAAAAAAAGCAAAACTTAAAAATGAAATTCCTGATGTTTCAAAATGGAACAGAGAATAAGCAAGCTAATTCCCATGAATTACTATATCTTCAGTGTATTAGTACCACTGATAAAATACTCTTTTCTATTCCACCACGTTGTAAAGACACCAACCTTAACGGGAGGCAACATTAATTTTCTTCTACAGTGCAATGTGGGCACTAGTTCGTTGCAAATGTTTCCATGCACTGCTGGGTCAGTCTTCAAAAGCAATTTTTGTATTATGAGCATCAGACGCTAATAGCTTCCGTCTGTTAGGGTCTCTAGAACAAAGTTCTAATTTAACAAATAGATGAAATGACAGTTCTAAACAACTCCTTTTCTATTATGTGCAATTTTAAAATGCAAAGATTGCTGAAAAATACTTGAAATTATGCAAAGCCTCAAACTGCCAGCCTTCATTTACGTGCTGTTCAGCCTGTCTTGTTAGAGATACCACACAGGGTAGTGCAAATAAGTCTACATGAATGTCATACTAATTTAAGAGCTATTTTATCACAAAAGCAGATCTCTCCTTGAAACAAAAATCATGCAAAGGCAATGAAGGTAAAAGAAAAAAAAGAGGCTGTTATTTCTCCAAGAAGCCTAAATTTATTGAAATACCTAACAATCTAGAAAATGTAAAAAGGATGCTAAAGTGCATTTATTAACATTTAAATCAATTAAAAACAGAAACCGGAGGCTTACTCATCAGGTAAGTTTAAAGAAGTGCTTAGCTAAATTTCTTAGATGTATGCCTGCCCTGCCAGCATGCTGTGTCAAGTATAGTTTTCAAGTTCAGCATTCCTTACAGCAAAATGAAAAGCCCTTATTGCTTAGCTATATCTAGATCTTTAATTAACGTTTGCATACCAGAAACACACACACACAAATCAATAATCTAGTTTCTTTCAAGGTTCTCTTTGAGACAATAAATTATATGCAAGGGTTTTCGAGCAGTTGAAAGCTTCAAAATGTACAAGGTTTGGGAGTTTCTATGCAGGAATCTTATAGCATAGTCCCTTAAGACAGGGACCTTCTACCCCCATATGAATAATACTTCTTAAAATGCAGAGTTAAACAAAAAGGTTAAATCACCTAAACTCCACTGTGCTGCCAAAGAAATAAACAACAACCAAGAAATTTACATTTATACAGCAAACTACAGTATAACGGATTGTGAAACAAATTAATAAATGTACGGTTCCTTGAAATGCACTTTGGCAGGCATGTCAAACCATAAAAAACATTGTTCATAATCTAACGTATTTTGGCTAAGGTACAATGCAAAGTTCAAAAACATGCAGCGGGCTTATAATTTAGGTGGTTGTGTATTACGCAGAAGACAAGTTTGATTCTCCTTCTGAACCTTTCAACCGAGTTAACGAAAAGATCTATTTGTTTTACTTATGCATTTGCCGGTATAACTACCCAATACAAATTAAATCAAATAAAACAATTGAAAGATGTACAGAACGTGCAGCATCCTGCTCGATGGGGTTTGGCACAAGGATAAAGTTCGAGTACTGGGCTTACCTCTAGAAACTCAAGTATCACCAGGCAGCACTTTCCTGCTCAGTTGGATTTTAGTGTCCTGGAAAAAAACTGCCTGATACTGTAGGAGAACAAATATGTCTAACTTGCCTTGAAATGCTGCAGAAAAATTATATGCTGCACTTAAAACATATCAGCAGAAAATATAGAAAATTAAAATTTACGGTTGCCAGCCTGCACTTTGGTAATAAATGAAAATGCAACAACTGATTATACAAGGGGGTTACGGCTTGTCTTGAAAAACCGCAGATTCACCCTTCTCCAACTACGCTGAAGAAAATAACTTTAGTCCAAATACTCTGTAATAAATATTAAGGAAACAAGGGAATTGTTTATGGATACCCTCACGATTAAACTGAATTATACAACATCTAAAAGGGGAGCATGACAAAAGGTCCACGATCAGCATTAGGCTTGACAAATGCTTCACGTTAAAGAGGCTTCAAAAGAGGTTCAGGTAAAAATCAAAGTCAGTAAATATCAAAGTTAGTCTCCATAACCGGGGTAAACAGCTGCTACAACTAACAGCAAGAAGCCACTCTGCTACCTAAACTTCAAATGTAATTGTGCCCAAAGAGTAAGACATAAATTGTAACACTCCCCTAAGTACAGTAACTATCACACGCACACGATTCCGTTTTATTACTATTACACACAAATATTATTTCTGCACCCTTACCCAGACCAAACGGTGCTTAGAATCACTCTGGAGCGGGCCACCTGTGCCGCACCTCTTTGATTCCGTTGTCCACTCTCCTTGTACCCCTGAGGCGTCCGGTGTCCAGCTGATGGGATTACTAGTGAAAACAAAGTGCCCCGCTCCTTTCATAAGCACTCTGCCCTTTTTGGGGGTTGGGGGGGGGGGAGTCCCTTTCCGCTATCCTTATCTGGAATCGTTGCTCAACCACCGCTGCCGTGAGACTCCAGCAAAACACACGCCCCTTTGTTCCTGCACTGACTTTTGGAATGTCGCGCGGCGCTCCTCGAGCGTTCATTGTGTCGGTGTAAGTGGGCGAGGCCACTGCCGCCTCTTTCCAGGAATTTTCCCAGAAAGTCGGTCACGTGACTCTCCCTCTACTTCACATTGTAGTGTCACGGTTAACATCGCTCGCAGCCAATCAGATGTTAAAACGATTACGTTAGTGTTATAAATATAAGTATATTTCTATACCTTACAGCTTGGACGCACGAACGATGTGCATACAAGCACAGTAGGACGTGGGGAGGGGACTCCTTCGGTCTCCTACGGTGCTGTTCTTAGAAAGCAGCTCGAATAGTTAAGTCAGAACGTTCAAGGAAGGCAGCATGAAGCGTGCATTGCAGCGTGGTTTGTACACCGGAATCTTAACATCCCTTGAGCAGCTGGGCTGTATTTTTCTCTGTGCGAAGGCATATATTTGCACTTGATTGACACAGGCCTATGTTTTTTTATTCATTTTATACATAATACAGTTTTATATATCATGTTATATTTAGACTATTATGCTTAGAAGGTAACCGACATATCACAGGCATGTAGAGATAGTCAGTGTAAATGATCAAAATTGCACTAACTTAAAACTGTGAAATTACTAGTCTTACTTTCAAAAAAATCTGGACAAAGCCATAAATAATGGGGGACAAATGTTCCAAAAAATAGGGATTTTTTTAAAAAATATTGCTCTTTCTTACAAACTTAGAAAGTTGATAGAATAACAGGTTTTGTGTTACATTCATGTTGTAGAAGATATGAATTCTGAAACTCAAACGTCTGTCATTATTTTCAGACTTCAATTTTTAATTACTTGACAATGATTTACCAGAAAACCACGATTTTATGAAATATGGACTGAAAATATGAGGAAAAAATCTGGACATTCTGCAAAAATCTGTACAGTTGAGGGGTATCATCTGGTACTTTGTTTTGCCTAAAATTGTTGTGTTTTTTTAAAGTGCCGCACTCTTATAGGTTCATAGGTAGGTACTAGGCTATTGACCCCAGGACCTATATAAGCCTAGCCAAACGGTACTCTGGCTTTTGCCACCCAAGAAAATTATTTTCCTGTGCCCCTGTCAAGCAGAGCCACAGAAGTGATCCCCGGGGTGAATTTTCTATTTCCCATCTAATCATCAAGATTTTTCTTGAAGAGTGCTGATGAGGAGCTTTGTTTGATATCGATAGGTAGTTTGTTCCAGAATATGGGAAGTCTCTAAGATAGGAATCTATCCCTCCAGCATGTTCTGTTTATTGTGGTGACAAGGTTTAGGTCCCTAGAGCGTGTAGCTCGGAGGGATTGGGATTTCTTTAAGTGGAGCATGTCCAACAGCCCTGGGTTTTACCTCCAGAAGTAGAGACAAAGTAAAATGTAATTAAGGTGAAAAAGCACAAAAATATAAGCACATTTTCAATGTCAGTCATACTATTAATTAAGGAAGTTGAAAGAATATGAATGAATTTGTATTTTCTGAAGTATGAAGTAAAGAAAAACTGTTAAATATTATTAGTAGTTATCAACTGTAATGTACTACCTGTTCTAAAAAAATCCAATTTTAGGAGAAAGGACAAAATTCTGAGCCAGAATTAATCATGCCCATAAAAATTAGGACAGATGAGAATTTTGGCTCTAGTTGTGGCTAAAACAAATCCTGTACATAACAGGTTGTCAAACAAAATAAGTAAAACAATGGAGGCATGCAGTTAAGTTCTTAAGCTAAAAGCACTCTGTATGACTTAGCAAAAAGCATGGAATTCTGTAAAGTGTACAATCTAATTCTTAAAGGAGTATAAGCTGAAAAATATTAAAACTGAAAATCTTCTGCTACTTCCAATCAAATATTAAGCTGCCCATTTGTTGTTGCATTGTAAGTGCTCTGTAATTACACTGTTGCTGTATATTCTGCATTTTCTTCCATTTGCTTCATGTTTATTATAGTTATTTTTTTGCCAGGTGTACTTTGCAGTTTTCCTTAGTGTCATACAAGGGTAGATACTGTGTTTGCGGTTCTTGTACATAGATCATATTTGTTATTTGCTGCATTGTGGGTCTACTGTTTAGATCAGCCACAGGCCTAATAAAACCACTCAATTACCAATAAAAATTGTTTTCTGCCATTTAATTTTTCATGTTGGATATTTAGAGCATAGAAGTAAAATCATTTTCAGTGAGACAAACTGACAATAATACTTAAGAAGAGTTATTTAAATTAATAAAGCCTTTACCACAGATTTTTTTTATTTACCTACTTTATTGCGATATTTGGAATAACCATGCTGAGAAAAGAGCTTTTCTAAAAGGGATCCAGGAAGAACAGCAGCAGACAGGCTCCATCTCAATAAAACAATACAGTACATATATGACTCTAAACTCATTTGCACATCTGACAACATCGCACACCTCCAAACAATTACTCAAGAAGCTTTAACAGCAACAGAAACATGACTTTGTAACTCACAACTCATGCTCAAACATAAAAAAAACAAACTACTACTTTTCCCCCTCACATCCCTCCCCCATGAAAAAAGCAAAATGTAAAGTCCTCTCTCTTGATAATACAACCACTGAAGTCACTTCTCATTGCAAATTATTAGGGATGATAGTGGATGATCATTTTAAATTCGACCTGTACAAAATTGCATAAGAAAAATCTTATCAAAACCTATTGCTTTATAGACCCAAAAGCTTTTTCACTGACACAATTAAAGCTGCACTTGCCACTGCGTATCTCCTCCCCGCTCTTCTTTATGGGGCTCCCATCCTTACTAACTTTCAAAGCATCGCAAAAATCAAAACTTGAACAATGTTATAACAAAGTTGTTAAGTTTGCAGCAAATACTCCTTTCAGAACCCAGCACTGTATAGCACTTGTTGTTGTTGTTTGTCTTTTCCCGGTTAGGGGTCACCACAGCGGAACTCCGGTCCGCTAATGATTGGCAGTTGTTTTTTTTTTTTATGGTGTCGAGTTGCCAGCCCAATGCCCAACCTTCAACGAAGGCACACCCATTCAACGCATGTCTTTCGAACGCCCACTCGACCGCGGGGAGGACATGCAGACTCCACACAGAAGGCACTCCCAACCCAAGCCGAGAATCGAATGGGAGAACCTCTTGCTGTGAGGCAACAACGCTACCACTGCACCACTGCGGAAGTAATCCACCACTGTAAAGCCTAAATTGGTTAGAACTACCCCATTAACTAACATATACACAGCTTCTTACCACCTATAAAATTATCCAGAATCTGTTTGTCCAGCACTAAATAACATTCTATACAACTATATTCCTAGTTGGTCATTATGATCCATTGACTGAAAACTCCTGTCTGCCCACAAACCTGTCAAATCTGCTGGGCATTGTCTGTACTCATACCATGTTGCTAAGGCCTGAAACTCTTAATTTTTATCCATCAGGTCAGTATCTTCCCTCCCATCCTTCAAAACCGTTCTGAAAGGCTTCCTAGCTAAAAGTTGGCTCTGTTTTTGCTCAACACAAGGATAAATTATATTCCTAAATGTGGACAAATACCTACTCATACGTTACATCTCTTTATTCTCCCTTCCTCACACACTTCCTTACTTCTATCAATTTCTCTCCCTCCTGGCTTTCTCTCTAAATATACCACAAGCTTGCTTTTCTTTCACTTTGTATTACAATTTCTGTTTGTATCATACTGACTTACCTTTAATTTCTCTATAAACCAGCAACAATTTTTCTATTAAATAGTAATAATTTTCGTAACTCTTGTATCTATTCTTAACCAATGTTTCCATATGTCTAATTTGGTATAATTTTTAAACTGTATTTGTTTTTTGCATTGTTTTTAAAGACTGTTAGATTATTGTTCTTAAAATGTTTTGTAGTATTTTGGAGCTTTTCTTCCCAGGTCTCTGCTGAAAATGGGCTCCTGCCCACTAGAACTTTCCCAGTAATCAAATGTCAATTAATAAATAAATTGTATCTCTGAACTATCTTGTTTCTGAGTTTACCCCATACCTCTCAACTGTACAGATTTTTGCAGAATGTCCAGATTTTTGCCTCACAATGTCGGTCTGTTCCTCATAAAATTTGTGGTTTTCTGGCAAATCACTGTCATGATCTGAGGAATGAAATTACTAAATAATGACATAAATATGAGTTTAAGATGTCATATCCTTTAGAAAATGCATTTTAACACAAACCCTGTTACTCTAGCTACCTTCTAAGTTTATAAGAGCAATATTTAAAAACTGTCCCTATTTTTGGGCCTTTGTCTCCCCATTATGTAAGGCTTTGCTCGGTTTTCTTGATTTAAGAGCTGAGAAGGTATGGTTCAGCCATTCCTGTTTATTTAATGTGTCATAGCAATAAGAAATTGCAGAAATCCCATCAGCAAATCCAAGAATTCACCTATACACTATTTAAGCTTCCACAACCACTCTGCAGTCCTGTTTAACCAAAGAACAAACAGCCATACAGTAGTTTAAAGTACCGTACTAGCTAGCAAACATTGTGTCCCTGATGTGAGCTGGCGTTTTATGTGGTGTAGCACCATGACTTTCTTATTGACTTCCCTAACTGCTAAGTGAACTTGGTATTTGAAGTTTAAGCTATAGGCTTTTACCAGGCCCAAAACGTTTCCAGATGATCACAGTGTCTGTAGTTCCAGATGCAAGCAAAGTGGGAATCAAGGGTTTGTCCTTGTTGTATGCTGTCTCTTGTTTGTACTAGGAGCCAGTCATACTATTTAATTGCCAAAATATATAATCTTATATATTTTTTATTAAAGACAAGCTCACTATGTTTAAGCAACAGCAAGAGCACATTAAATCCATCCTGTAGAGTTTTCATTAGTGACAATCTAGCGTCTGAAAAACACAGTGATTGGAGTTCATGTGCGTACTCTGCTATACTAGATACTGTGAGAAACTGTACAAAATATGCAATTATTATCCAGTAAAGACACAGCAAGGTTGCAAAATATGAAAAATCAGTAAAAAATCTGTAATTGCTGTAATTGTTTCTTTGAATAAGTATGCAATGGAGACATAAAATATGATAAGCTGCACAGAACAAGTATTTTTCCTTCTACAGAAATCTACCAGAGCTTTGAAAAATGAAACTTGCAATTGCACACGTGCATGTATGCTTGCACACAAATGCAATTACTGGCATGCATATATACACCTAAGTCATTTAAAAAAATACTTTACCTTATTTGGTGTTACAACTTTCTTTGCTTTGCAGGTAGTTATTTGGATTAAAAAAATACCCAGCAGGAAGAAAAGGATAAGGACTTATATACCTAGTGTAGAAAGTGGGGGGTTGTCTTAAAGTGCTGTGCTAGTCAAATGTTTCCCTGTGTCAGTCATTCCTGAATACCATGCTGGAGGTCCTTCAAGTAAAGTGATACTTTCTTTGAAAAGCATCTTAGCAGTTACTTCAGTCAGTCTGTGTTTTCCTATTGAAGTATTTGGACCATTTACAAGCCTGAGACAAGTGAAGATCATCTATACATGGGCCACATATGAAAAAAGGAAAACTGCTGCCCAGAGTTAGTGAGTTCATGTCAAAATGTTGTCTCTTTGTCTTTTGCAACTCCTAAATGGCCATAGCAATCAGAGACAAACAGACTGCAGTTATCTTCAGTTAAAGGTAGTTGCAGAGCCAGCCAGGTGTTACTGCTTTTCCTATACCACCTGACTGTTCAAAACCTTTTACTTAACATTTCTCTGTGCAAGAATATATTCGTTTATGTATTTAATTTTCAAACTGTGTTGCCTAATTCCTTTAGTAAATAATTTTATTAAACTGTTTCAAATTATACACTTAAGGGTAACATGCACAAAACAAGTGAAATATAATGTTGACATCAACCTTTTGGAGAGAGAGAGAGAGAGAGAGACTGTTTAACTATAGTCACCATAAGCTAATAATACAGTTGATTCATTTTGAGAGTAAGCAGTAATTCTGACATTGGTGTGCCAGAATGGTCTGGTTGATGACAGCATTTTTTTGCAGAAGCAGGAAGGGGTAATAGTACTGAATGAAAAGTATTAGCTCCTCCTGGAAAACATAGTCTGTGTGTATGCAAAGTAGATTTAGCCAAGATACAGTTACAAATAGTAAGATAGCACTGAAGTTCACTGGTCTGAGAGTGAGGTGGTTAAATTTCTGGGGCGCCAGTGTTCATAATTCTACTCTTCAGCTATTCAGTATGAAACTTGTTTGGGTGTAGCTTGAACTGACTGTAGCCCAAAGCATCAGAGCTCATTTGACATTTTAATTGGAGTGGAAAAGGGGACAGGGAATGTTCTGTTAAGGCAAAGCAGCTAGTTTACAAGTTGTCAGTTGTACAGTGTACATGTATATACCTTGCATATTAATTGCTGACAGCAATATGGACTTGGTAAACTCAAATTTTCTAGCCTGCAAAATAGATTTGTTGCCCTTTCAAGCAAAAGGGAAATATACAGAAATGTAAATTGCATACCAATTAGTTTTAGTTAGACAGTATAAGTTAGTAAACAGGATACATGAGTTCTGAAGACTATTGCAAAATGTCAGTGTCACAGCTGGTTAAAGAGTGTAAACCAAAGGGACTTAGGTTGATTCAATCAAGGATGATCTCATAACCACCTTCTGTGCAACTGAAGTTCAGTCTGCTGAATCAGGAAACAGCCTGGCAGGAACAGCATGTGTGCATCTTAATACAAAAGAGCAATGCAGTACATCCAGAAATGGTCTCAAAATGCATATGAACCTTGGAAACTGGAGGTGAAGATAGAGCTGAGATGCAAGGCTATCAAAACAGCAAACAGAATAAAGCAGCTTGAGGTATAACTGATGAGAACCAAGAGAGGTCAAAGCTGCAGAGTGGTTGAAAAAATAAGAGTGGGAGAGAAAAGCAGTGCCAGGATAAGATGCGCACCCTTCACCAGATGCATATCAGTAGCATGGATAAACCCAGCTGTGGATGCCAGGGTCAGTACTAAATTGCTTCCTCAGTATAAAAGAGGGACGACTGTAATAGTTTTATTCAGGTAGTCAAATGCATGTGGAATCAGCACCAAGTAGACCAGAGGCAGTTTGTGCAGTTTCTAATCCCTTCGTTGATGGACAGGCAAGGTATATGGTTAGCAACCCAGATTGGATTATATATGAATTAAACATTTTGGGAATGTTGCAGAGTTAGCTCTTGAAGCTTACAGGAAAAATGTTTAGAGAACATAGAAGAAGCGTAGAGAGCAGAACTAAGCTCTTCAGTAGGTAAGATGTAGGATGACAAATTACTACTTTTGAAATGGGTGCAAAGACTCAGTATTTTGTCCAAGGATATATAAACCAGTTTGACAGATTGGGAGAATAACACTGCTGAGGAAATTGATAGAAAGAGTGACTTCTATCTTACCAGCATTAGACAGCTACACAAGAGTTGTTTTGCGCTGGGAGTGTAATACTGCTGAGAAAATAGAGAGAGTGATTTCTGTCTTGCCAGCCAACACAGCACAGGTGCACAAGAGAAGGTGACCTACACTTTGGCATGAGGGAACCTATAGGGACAGTTTAAACCATCCAAGCAGATTCCACAGGCAAAAGGTGAAACCACAGGTTACAGTTCATAGGATCATAGGAGGTTACTAGACTAATGGCCACAGGGCCCTTACAAGCCTAGCCAAGTTCAACCCGTGTTCCCAAGGGTGTCTGGGTCATGTACACACTACAATCATCACTTATTGCCCCCGTCCAAGAGTGACACAGGTGGACTCCCTGGGGTGAATTCCTGGTTACCCATCCAATTGTCCAAATTACACTTAAATAAGGCCAACGAGGGGCTTTGTTTAACATGAATAGCTAGCTTGTTCCAAAGGTGGGGCAACCTCTGTGAGACAAATATGTCTCTCCAGCAGTTTCGGTGATGTCACACACCAGGTTATGGTCCTTTGAGTGAGTGATCCATGTGCCATTTGACTTGTGAATGTGTAGGATTTCCATTACAGCTGGGTCAGAGATAGCTCTATATGCAAGGCACAGGTCACTTCTGAGCAGTCGGTGTGACAAAGAGTAAAGTGACAATGACCAGCCTGTTTGCATAAGACAGATCTTGAAGACCCTGAATTTTATTTGTAAGGAATATTTTGTGGTCTCTCCGTTTGCTGCAGGTGTTTGGAAAGGTGTTGTACTACTATTATTGAATTATTCTGGTCTTTTCCTAACAGATGGTAATGCCTCAGTTTTATATTACACCTGCACCCGGAATAAACATCAACATTTTATTGAAGGGGTTGCTTGGGTGAATGCTTCATTTTAGTGGCTACACAATACAGGGAAGTGTTACTGAGGGGTCATTTGGGGACATGTTTCATTTTGGTGATTGTGCATACCTCAACATTTTACTGAAAGGGTCACTTGGGTGAATGCATCATTTTGGTGGTTGCACATACTCGAACATGTTACTGAAGGGTCATTTGGGGAAATGTTTGATTTTGGTGATTGTGCATACCTCAACATTTTACTGAAGGGGTTGCTTGGGAGAATGTTTCATTTTGGTGCATGTGTATACCTGGATATACTAATGAAGATGTTGCTTCATGTCCAGGTCTTAAGGATTAAATGTTTCCATTGTAACCATCTGGGTACATACATTTCAAATGTCCACAGTAACTGGGTGTGAAATAAAAAACAAGTGAGAGAGATAAAAGAAGTGGCACCACTGCAGTAGTAGGTTGTCTTGAGACAGCAACTATTCCAAACTACCACATGACCCTATACCAAATGCTGGGGGAGAGGGGCATTGGTAAAAGCAATACCACATTAGACATAACTTCTAACCATTCATTTGTTGGAAAGGAGTTTTACTATCTCATGTAGTTCACACCAATTAGAACCATAGAAGGAACAACTTTTCAGGTACAGATGGACAGAGTTTAATTAGAATGGAAAAGGGGAGAGAAATCGAGTAGTTGGCAGTGTTTGATTATATTCTAGCAGATCTTTTAAAAGAAAATTATTTTAATGATTAAATACATGCAGTTACACACAGCAAAGGATGGCAACAAGTGCAAGAGGACGGCAGCAGGACAGACCCAGACAATAGCCACACAGCCAACAGAGGCTAGTAATGTTCCCAGTTCAGGAGAAAACCTGGTTAGTAGCAGCAAGCCTGCATTAGAGCCATAGCTATCAAACGTTACTGGGCATCCTTTGGAAGGGGATACTTTAGGGGAAAAGCTAGACAGTAGCAGCAAATCTGAATTTAAGCTACAGATATAAAAAATGTAAGCTTTCCTTTGGAAGAGAACTGGGGAGGATCACAAAGAAATGATTGAGACAAGTACAGCTTTAAATTCAACTTTTCAGGGCTTGAGGTAGGTAGCCAAAGAGGTTCCCAGTTCTTGAGGGCAAGGGAGTATGTTTACTGGGAGAGAAGATTATTGGACAGAGTGGATTCCTGAAGAGAAGATATAAAAAGTGGTGCAGTAGCTAGCAGGACCACAGGTCTGCCATCAGGGACTTCTGACCAGAACCCAGGATATTTCTTTTTAGGCCATGTGGACATAAAGCACAGAAAAGGAGGCTTATGCAAAATTTGAATTGACCAGGTACTGGAAATAAAGTGAAAGGGTACTGCAAAATATGCGAGCAGTTCCATTAAGTTGACAAGATAGAGGATTAATCCAAAGCTGTTTTAGTGCTTTCTGTTATTAATCTATTTCAAAATGTAGCCAAGGATGTTTTGGGACCTCTTAATACCCCAGTCACAACAGGAAAGATGTATAGCTAGGTGGTGGTAAACCATGCAACAACATATCCTGAGACAGAGAAAGTAACAAATGCTCTCGTAGAAATTTTTTGCAGAATGAACGCTCTCCAGAAAATGGTGCTAGAAACAGGTACTAATTGAAATTGGACCTGCTGAACTGTTTGTGGAACCACTGTTTGGTAAGACAGCTAAGGACTACTTGTAATATTCATGAACAATTAGTCCCATGAATAGGTTTAACTGTACCTTTAAGATCATGCTGAGGCCATTCAGAGACCAGTTTAAGCAGCAGTGGGATACGTATCTGCTCCATTTCCTCTTTGCTCCAAGAGTCCATGGGTTTGTGACTCTTTCATTTAAGGTCATAAAGTGAAATGACTCCTAGATTAAATTTGTGATAAGAGAAGGGTGCATTTGATTCTCACGAGAAGTAGAGTATGTGTTAAATTTTAATTCCAGGTTTAGAAAGCACATGGGATTGAGAAGGAAGCAGCTAACACAAGCATAACAGCAGCAAATTGCCTGATATGACCAGATATATAGAACCTGAGAATACACATAAACAGTGAGACTGCTTGCTCCTGTTTGACAGAATAAGTTGTAGGCAGCATGGGAGAGTTATTTGACTAGTGTAATAAAAAAGCAACATCAACTATATTGCAGAGTTGCAAGATAACAGGCAGAAAAACAATTATATCAAGTTAAAGTGGTAAAGCCCTATAGTGGCAGATACGTATGTGCACTCAGTAGCTCCACTGGGTTACAGGGGGATCTGGAGGTTGACCTTCAAAATAAGGCTCAGTCTGACACCTCAGTATATGAGATACTGATCTCAAAGCACCTATCTCCTACTCAGGTTCTAGAAATCTGTACAGTACTACAGGCATTTAGGGAGATGCTTACTGTTAAAACAAGGTATACTCAGCTGGTGAAGTATCATGTGGACAGAGAGATCTAATGGCCCATTAGATATGCTCAACTCAATGTACCTCAGCAAATCAAGGGATCTACATAGGATAAACTTCCAGAATGTTGGATCTTAGAGCAGTTCAAGAATCCATCATCCATGGACCTTAATGGTAGTCTTTGTGCCAAAGAAAGAAAGATAAGAGCACTGGATTCTGTGTAGACTATAGTAAACTAAACAGCCACACAGATTTGGAGTCTTCTCCCATGGCGAGCACAAAGTAAGCCTTAAAGCAGTTCTATGGAGACAACTAAGGATTACTGGCAGGTACACTTAACACTCATGGCAACCTCTTTTGGGTTGTACAAATTTACCAAAAATTACTTTTGGGATGAAAAAAAATGTCCCATCAATGGCTGAAAAAAATGGATTTGCATATATCAAGTCTGAGATGGCCATTTGTCTGAATATTCCCTTTTCTCTGAGGTGTGGCAATCTTGGAGTTGGTATATAAGAGTTTGTGGATGATGGGGGGCTTGCCCCTGCAGAAAACAAGTTTAAATGAGAAGAGTGTGATGCTCAATATTTCTTCTTCTGCATTTCAATGTTTTTTTGGTGGGTTGGTACTCAGCATTACAAGTGCCAACATTTCATAGGGAGCCACCTGTGCTTTTGTTTGTATAGATGATGTGGCAATTCACAGTAAGTCTTGGCAGGAACATGATTAGCATGGTGAGGGTGCTAAGCAGGCTAAAACGAGCACGATTATCTATCAAGACAAAGAAACACCATGTAGGAATGGTAGAAGTGTCTTGGTCATTAGGTGAGTGGTGACAAAATGCAGCCAGTGCCAGCCAAGCTGGAGGCTATTAACACATGGTCTTCCCCATTCCATGAATCAGGATATTCCTTAGGACAACAGAGTATTATAGGATGTTTCTACCTCACATAGGACTGTAGTCATTCCTCTTACAGATCTTAAACACCCAAACAACAGACCAAATAGCTTATCTGAGCAGGCATTCCAAATGCTCAAGGTGACCTTGAGTAGACCCAATGTAGTAACCAGTCCTGATTACTGTCAAGAGATTATCATGCAAGTACAAGTTTCAAAAAGTAGTCTAGAGGCCGGAGTTTGCCAAATCACTTCAAAAGAAGAAGAGCATTCAAAAGTCTATCATATTTGTACATCTCGACCAGCAGAGGCATTCTACACAACTCTGGAAGAACAATGTTTGTGATAGTTTAGGTTCTCCAAAAGTGTAAATCTTATGTATATGTTAGAAAGAGTCAGAGTGCTTACAGATAGCAATCTCTTAAAGTGGTTACACAGGGTCAGTGAGCAAATCATTCTGATAGCCAAGCCCAGCGGTGGTGTCAATGATACAAATGCAGATAATTTATCAAGACAGGCAGATTAGGTAGCATTTTTTTAGTAAAATCTGAAGCAAGGATGCAAAATATGAAAAACAGTGTAAAAATCAGCATTTTTTTCATTAAAGATGCAGAAAGATGTAAAATGTGAAAACAGGTATACAATCATTATTTTTTCAGTAAATATATTAAATGTGTCATGCTGTACAGAACAAATAATTGTTTTATGTAAAAATGCAGCAGAGGCTTGAAAAATAAAACTGTTTCATGTGTGCACACAGATACATACAGATAGCACACATAGGCATGTGCACACCCACACTAATAGAATGTTAGTCTCCTTAGATTACTATTTACTATGATAAGCTATGTTACCTTATTTTTGGTTAAAGTTTTCTTTCCTAATGTAGAAAAGGAGGGGGGTATCTAAAAGAGACTTTGCTAACTGAAGGGTTGGGAGGGTGGCCTAATGGTTACGGTGCTTGCCTTACAAACACAAGGTGCAGGGTTCAAGTCTCCCAAGGGATAACTGGCTAGGCTTAAAATGGCTCGCAAGGGCAGTTAGCCTAGTACTAACCTATGAACCTAATACTTACCTAAAATGACTCCTGTTTGAAAATCAGCTCAACAGTTATTTCATCAGTTTGTGCTTTCCTTTTGGAGTATTTGATAGATTTTTAACAAGGTTGGGAGCAGTAATGAAAATATTTCTGTGGAATAAAAATACAAAGAGAGAAAGCCTGCTACTCACACTCAGTGATTTCATGTCTATAAATGTTGTCTTTTTGCCTTTTGGTACTGAAAAATGTCCATAAAAGAGATGATAAATTACAGTTATCTTTGCTTAATGGTAATGGTAGAACCAGCTAGGTGCTAGACTTTTTTATGACAATTGTCTGTTCACAACTTTTTACTTCACATTTCTCTGTGCAAAAATAAATTTGTTTACAAATTTAATTTTCAATCTTTGTTGCCTATTTTTTTTTAATGAAGAATTTTATTATTCTGTCCCAAATGTTTATGGTGTGTATAAGGGAAGTGGCACAACACTGGTCAGTTGCAATGGCATTGAGGAATGAAATCCAGAGTCTGCCCCAAATGAGCCACATTCAATTAGTAGCATGGGCAACGGAGAGACTAGACAGGAGGATGATGGTGAGCAGCCGATACCAGCTAAGCCATCCTGGGGGGAGGGGGGAGTGACATATCAGTTTACTGTAGTGGTGACACCTGCAGGAAGACAGGTTTAAAATCCTTAGCAATGAGCCAAGCAAGTATTTGCTGCAGACATGTGCCAGTTATGAGGGGGTTAGCTTGTGTGATAGCACACATATGCAGCCCTTTCAAGCAATAATTGTATAGCTAATAAGTCATCACAGAAAGGATTTCGGTAGAGATACCCGATTCCTGACATGCTGATGACAGCTTCCTTTCCCAGTTTGCAAACTCAAAGACTAAACACAATTGTGTGCAGCACTCACTGCTAATGGAGCCACCTACAATGACCCAAAAGATATAGTAAATCTACTGGCAGATAAATTCAAATCTAAATTTACCCTTCTCCCCACCCCGGCACCCCCTGAGGAAATACCATCAAATATAACTCCCCCAACTATCACTAGGAAACAGGTTCTCAATGCTCTCTTTAAGGCCAAGAACACTGCATCAATAAGACCTGACAGTGTCTAGGCTGCCTTCTAAATAGCATGAAACATGACTTATCAGGCCCTCTGGAGTCACTATTTAACCATAGCTTCCAAACAGACTTCATGTCTCAGGAATGGAGAATGGCAACCATCATCCGTCTGCGCAAAGACAGGCCATCCCATCTATGGACCCTAGACACTACAGTCCCATAAGTCTCTTCTCCAAAACCATGGAAAGAAATATCATGGAAATGATCAATAATGACATAGGAATCCTCCAGTCACTGGACCCAACCTAGTTTGGTTTTGTCAAGGGCGGGTCATGCCTACTCATCCTAGTGGACTTTTCCATTAAAGATGAAGGCAAAATAATTCATGCTCCTTACCTTGACCTGACCGAGGCATTTGATGCAATACTCCACTCAGATATTGTTGATAAGCTCAAGAGGTTGGGCAGAAACCCTAATGTTACTCGGTGGATAGCCAGCTGACTCATAGACAGGACCCAGGAAGTTAGAAAGTCTACCTCTACAAAGAGTCCAGTCACTAGTGGAGTCCCTCAGGGATCGGTCTTGGGATCACTCCTTTTTGGCATCTACTTTTCTGAAGTCAAGGGCATGACTGCAAATTACAAGCAGCTATAGAATCCCCCACTGACACTAATGTTCTCCATGAAGGGCGGACACAGACAAATAACTGCCACCAGAGGAATGGACTAATACTAAATGCCAAGAAACAGTATCCTTTAGGAAGTTGGCCACCCCTAGTAACTACCATATTAATAGCACACCTCTAAGAGTCAAACCAGTAGTCAGGGACTTGAGGACACATGTAGATAGTAATATAGCCTTTGACCACCATATGTCTGTGATAGTGAGGAAATCATTCTATGTTGTGCAGCTTATAAATAAAAGTATGGTATCTAAGTCCAAGGAGTTTATTGTTCCACTGTATTTAGCACTTACTGGACCTATCACTGACTACAATGCCCCCTTTGTAATGTACTTAACCAGGAACATCCAACAACTGGAACATCAACAGAGGTTCTTCACTAAAAAAAATGGTCAGCATAAATAACATGTCATATGCAGAGTAGCCCAAATCCCTATCCTTACATTCTGCTCTTAGAGGCTTTTGAGTGGAGATCTATGCCTGGCATACAAGGCATCTTTAGACCTCACCCTGATGGACCTTCTGCAAATCTGAAAAACAAACCACCAGAATTACCCATTCTAAAGACTTAAACCTTGTCAGAGATATAAATAGGACCTGCTAGAGAGACAGAGACTACCTGTCCTCTGGTAAAGCAGAGTTTCTCTTTAACCCAATTCAAGTAACTTGGGCAACTGGATAGGGAACTGGAAATTCACCCCTGATTTGGCATCTCTATCTCTAATGGACAGAGACAGCTTGAAAATGCCTCATCTCCCAGGTCCCTGTTTGTAAATGTTGCATCTCCAAAACCCCTGCGTACACTTACCAGGGGTACCAGAAGATTTGGGATGCATGGCTAGACTTATAAAGGCCCCAGTGGTTGTTAGCTTAGTACACACCCATGAACATCTACTCAGCTGATGCCCAAAAGGAATAAACAGATCATAGGGCAATCACCTCTGACGAATAAATGGGCCAGCAGAACAGCTAGGAGGGTAGGAATAGACAGAATTATCAAATTATAAAATTATAACTGCTGGCCTTCTACTTTTGGTGAGAAGGAGAGAAACTACTTAACTGTAACTACCATAAGTTACTTCTTCTTCTTTCGGCTGCGCCCGTCAGTGGTCGCCACAGCAGATCAACTGTTTCCATGTCTTCCTGTCCTCAGCATCTTGCTCTGTAACACCAACCACCTGCATGTCCTCTCTCACCACATCCATAAACCTTATCTTAGGCCTTCCTCTTTTCCTGTTATCTGGCAGCTTCATCCTTAGCATCGTTTTCCCAATATACTCTGCATCCCTCTCAGCACATGTCCAAACCAATGTAATATTGCCTCTCTGGCTTTGTCTCCAAACCTTCCAACCTGGGCTGACCCTCTAATATACTTATTCCTAATCCTGTCCATCCAGATCACACCCAGTGCAAATCTTAACATTTTCAACTCTGCCACATCAAGCTCTGACTCCTGCCTTTTTGTCAATGCCACTGTCTCCAACCCATATAACATAGCTGGTCTCACTACCCTCTTGTAGACCTTTCATTTCACTCTTACTGGTACTCGTCTGTCACAAATCACTCCTGACACTTTTCTCCACCCACTCCATCCTGCCTGTACTCTCTTCTTCACCTCTCTTCCACACTCACCATTACTCTGAATTGTTGATCCCAAGTATTTAAACTAATCCACCTTTGCCACCTCTACTCCCTGTATCCTCACCATTCCTCTATCCTCCCTCTCATTCACACACATATATTCTGTCTTAGTCCTGCTGACCTTTATTCCTCTTCTCTCTAGAGCATATCTCCACCTCTCCAGGGTCTCCTCTACCCATTCCCTGCTCTCACTACAGATCACAATGTCATCTGCAAACATCATAGTCAACGGGGACTCCTGTCTGATCTCGTCTGTCAACCTGTAAATCACCATTACAAATAAGAAAGGGCTCAGAGCTGAACCTTGATGTAATCCCACCTCCACCTTAAACGCATCCGTCACTCCCACCTAAGACCTCACCGCTGTCACACTACCCTCGTACATATCCTGTACCACTCTTACATACTTCTCTGACACTCCTGATTTCCTCATACAATACCACAGCTCCTTTCTAGGCACCCTGTCATATGCTTTCTCTAAATCCACAAAGACACAATGCAACTCCTTCTGACATTCTCTGTACTTCTCCATCAACAATCTCAAAGCAAACATCGCATCTGTAGTGCCCTTTCCTGGCATGAAACCATACTGCTGATCACTAATCATCACCTCCCTTCTTAACCTAGCTTCCACTACTCTTCCAATAACTTCATGTTGTGACTGATTAATTTAATCCCTCTGTAGTTACTACAGCTCAGCACATCACCCTTATTCTTAAAAATCGGTACCAAAACACTTTTTCTCCATTCCTCAATGTGGTTGTCAAAGGAGAGATTACTATCAACTTGGGTTCCCAGGTCCCTAATTACTTCCTCCGTACTTAATGGATTACCGCCTATGTGGTAGTTTGTGGGCACTTTGTTTTTCCCAAAGGGGATGACTATACACTTCTTGGCGTTTAGTTTTAGGCCATGGCTTTGTCACCAGTTGTCCGTCTCTGTGAGACCCTTTTGGAGGATGCCTGTGTCAGCTGGAGAGTCAATTATGGCACCCAGTTTGCAGTCATCTGCGAACTTGGTCAGCCAAAGTCCTCCCGTGTTGGCCTGTACCTCTGAAAAATATATACCGAACAAGAGCAGTCCCAGGACTGAGCCCTGTGGGATGCCTCTTGTAACAGGTTTAGAGTCTGACATGGCTCCCGCAATTCTGACCATGTGGGTTCTGTCCTTGAGCCAGTTTGCAACCCATCTTATGACATAGGGTTAATATTTAGGCTTATCTATGATGCCAGAGTGGGGTATGGTGTCAAAGGCTTTTGCGAGGTCCAGGTATGCTGTGTGGACTACCTTCCCTTCATCTATGGCCTTGGTGACAGTTTCAAAGAAGTCTACCAGGTTCAAGAGGCAGGATCTGCCTTTAACAAAGCCGGATTGTGTAGGATGTAGCGTCTGTAATTCCCCAATGTCTTTGTTTATGAGTTCCATGATGATCCGCTCCATAGCTTTGCAGACCAGGCTAGTCAGGCTTATGGGGCGATAGTTTCCAGGGTCCGTTGAGGCTCCACCTTTGTGGAGTGGGACCACTGTTGCTGTACGCCATTCCTTAGGTACATATCCTGTGGTAAGGCTGAGACTGAACAGTAACCTAATATGAGGTTTTAGCTCTTCTTGGAGCTCCTGAAGGACGCAGCCCGGGACACCGTCCGGTCCCATTGATGCTGTGTTTTTTGTTTTGGAGAGGGCAGCTCCCACCTGAGCATCTGAGATGACAGGGAGACAACTCTCTGCTGGGATAGATATTTGCTCTTTTGGGGGGAAGGGGGGGAGAAGTTTGCACTGAACCTATCCGCAAGGATGTTGGCAATGTCTGTGGGTTCAGTGTATTTTTTGTCATTTTGGACTAACTCCAAACATATCTGGGAGTTGCCACCTAGGTTTCTAACATAACTAAAGAAGGCCTTGTGGTTATCTTTAGTGTCTTGTGCAATTTTTCTCTTGAAGCTGGCCTTGGAAGATTTTATGAGGGATCGTAGTCTTTTGCTAGTACTGATCAGTGATGCTTTCTTATTGAGGGATTTTGCTCTATCCTGCAGTAGCTTCCTCCTTTTGTTGTATAGCTTATTTATGGCAGTGATCCACCAGACAGGACGCCTGCCTTTGGAGGATTGGGTCTTGGTTTTATTTGGGATTTCATGATCCATGCATTCCTGAAGATGTCCATAGAATGCATTTATAAAGGATTCTGCAGTCTGGGCCGTAGTTTCCACTGTCCTGGGGGCTTTGAGTGAATTCACCTTGGTTTTGAGAAGTGTGAAATTAGCCTTGGAGAAATCTTTTACTGTGGTTTTCTGGGGTGGTGGTGGGGTCGCGATGTGGATGTCCAGCGAGATTAATTTGTGGTCTGATCTTACCAATGAGGGGTGTATCTCTGGTGCAGAGCATAGAGTCCTCATGTTTGTGATGATCAGGTCCAGTATGTTTTCCCCTCTTGTAGGCATGGTGACCAGTTGTTCCATAACATTTGAGTTTATAAATTCTAGGAACCTCTGGGCTAGGCTGTTGGGGCTTGAGTAGTGCTCTCAGTCTATGTTTGGGTAGTTGAAGTCACCCAATATAAAGGTATTTGGAGAGACCTTCATATTCTCCAATGTTCTCAGGAAAGCCACGTGAGGTTCCAGAGTCTGGGATGGTGGTCTGTAGCAGACTACAAACTGAAAGGCAGTTTTGCCCATTGTTAGTTGCACATGGATGGCTTCCGATGCTTCATGCAGTGCCACTAACCTGGAGGTGTGGGTATCCTTGATGAATATGGATACTCCCCCTCCTTTTGTGGTTCAGTCCGAGTTTTGGGGCCGAAAAGCATGGTATGAGGTATAACCTGGTAGTGCTGGGGTGCTCTCGGGAGCCTCGAACCAGGTCTCTGTTACTGCACAGACATCGATATTCTCCATGCTGAGGAGAGCTTTGAGTGCTTGCCTTTTGAGGTTTAGACTTCTGGCGTTGAGCAGCGTTACCCTTAGTTTGTTTTTCATTGTGTTGTCTATGGAGGTGGGTTTGTCTTTTGAGCCTTGCCTAAAAAAGGCACTATGGGGGTGGCAAGAGCCTTTGCCAGTATCCGAAAGCCCAGAGGTGACAGGTGCAAGCCGTCCCTAGCGAAGCAGCGTGGCTTGTCGAGCATGTCATCCCAGGCTGACAGACACTGGAATCCCTTTGAATGACACCAGAACTTTAGCCAATTGTTAAAATTTATCATTTTGTCTTTATACTGTGGCATCATTTTTGCTGAGGGTAAGATGCTACTCAAGGTCAGGGTCATACTTGTCTGGGCTACATGATCTGAGAGCTCCTCTATGTCTCTTTTCATGTAGTCCAGGGAGGTACGGCTCAGGTCATTCACACCAGCATGGACAATGACAGAGTCATATTTGTACTTGCTATGGAGTGACCTGAGTGCTTGTGTTATGTGGCGGATCCTGGCACCCAACAGGCAGCTCACCGTGACCTTCTCCTTCTTCAGCCTGGTGAGTGGGACGTCAGTGTGCCTGACAATAGAGTCACCTATTACAAGTGTATCAGGTGTGTTGTTTGGCCTTAAGGGCTGTGATTGTTTGGCACACTGATTTTGTAAAGTATGTGTTTAATTTTTTTTGTTTTGTGGTAGAGGTTGCTTGGATGTCTGCTTTGGAGGTCTCTGCTGCTTAGGCAGATTTGTATTTAGAGCCTCCGAGTATGTTTTAGTGTGTTTATGTGTTTGGTTTGATGATGTGGTAGGTCTATGTGCGACTGGATTTGTGGTGTGTATGGTTACCTTCTCCTCCTGACTGGCTGCGCCAGTACTGCGTTGAGAGAGCTTAGCCTCCAGTTTGGCTATATGGTTGCATCTCTCGCATATATTAGTACTTGTTGAGAGGAGGAGAGGGTTGTCTGTGTACATGAGGCAGTTGTAACATTGCCTCAGGATTCCCAGATTCACCAGCTGGACTGGAGAGGAAACTAGCAAGTGACCTTTGGACATGCCGGTATAGTATAAGTAACTCCTTTATGGCTGCCAAAAAGGACCAATAGGGGACGAGTACTCCAAGGGAGTATATGAGAAGGTAGTGCTATTAGTTTATTAGTGCTAACTTATATTATTGCTTGTAAGAGCAGTGCTAGGTTATAGATTGAAAATAGGGTCTTTACTTGAGAGAATAGAGCAGATCTAAGGGAAAAAGTGAAGAGCAGGCTTTGTGGAGCCGAGAATTGTTTAAGCCAAACCTAGCATTTTTGTACTACTTTTGCTCATAAGATTTTTTACAATTTGGATATTTTTCCCACCTTTCCATGCTCTTCACAATCATAGATTAGTTATGACATACTTAGCTCCCACTCATGGATAAATCTTCCAAATTCCTGACTTTTGTGTTATGTACCATAGTTAGACATAAAAAGAAGTTATATACCTACCATGATGTTCCATGTTAGTTGTACTTCATCTCGCCTTCCTTCTTGCTGGATGGGTTCGGAGATGATCCTCGGCTCTGACTTGGCCACTTACTATAGCTCAAGAGCTCTTTAATGGCTCGAGGCTACCCCTTATCCCAGAATGCCCAGTGCCAGCTACCCAGATCTCGTTTGAGATAGCTCGCACTAGACATAATTATAAAAGATAATCCATTAATAAACCTGGATATACAGTTAATTGCCATGATTTGATTGAGAAGCAACAAAACAAATTAGCCAGTGAAACCATTGAGAAACTCTTCTCAGTCCTCGAGGAAGGGGGCTGGAGGGTGGGACGCAAGAAGGAAGGCGTGATGAAGGACAACTAACATGGAACGTTATGGTAGGTACATAACTTCATTATGTAAAGTTGTCCAAGCTCGCCTTCATTCTTGCTGGATGGGACAGCGTCCCTAGCACCTCAATCCTGGGTGGCTCATTGGAACAGACACTTCCAAATTCCTGGATTCTGCCCAGTAAGAGAATCTTTTCCATTTGCTAGCATAGACTTTCCTTGTATTTGTCTTATGGGAGGAAACAATAATATCACGTACTACTGGGGAAATATTGGGGAGCCTAGCTAGGATTGGAAGTGAAGTAACCAAGCTGTGAGCTTGAGAGATTGGAGTGATTGGTGTAGCCCACCTGACTGATGAATCAAGAGGTCCAGTACTCGGTCCAGAATCCAAGGCTGGGATAGAAGGTGGGGGTGAAGGAATGGAAACCAAATCTGTCGAGGCCAATAGGGGGCAATGAGGATCATTTTCCAACCCAATGATTTTGTTTTCTGAATGACTTTTGGAATTATGGGGAAGGGGGGAGATGCATAAAGGAGTCCCTGAGGCCAGTCATGGACTAGAGCATCCCTGGGTGTCTGACCTGGAGGAGGAACAAGGGAGAAGTAGCTGCTGCATTTGTTATTGAGGGGAGAGGCAAAGAGATCGCAGCAAGGCTGGCCCCATTTGCGGAAAATAAGATCCACAATTTCCTGTTTCAGAGACCACTCGTGAGGCATGAGGATAGCCCTGCTGAGCCTGTCCGCTATTACGCTGGATGTCCCATGGATATGCATTGCTATCAGAAAACATTGGGAGGAAATCGCCCATTGCCACAGTCTGAGGGCATCTCGGCATAAGGGGTAAGATCCGGTTCTGCCCTGTTTGTTGATGTACGAAACCACTGACATGTTGTCCGTCTGTATTGCAATAGTATTGGCAGGGAGAGAGTCTTGAAGAGCTTGCAGTGCTAGGAGCACTGCACTCATCTCCAAGATGTTGATATGCAAGTGGTACTCGTGAGGTTGCCAAGTGCCTTGGACTGTCTTCCCTAGATAATGCCCCACCCTATCACGGAAGGGTCCATGGTCACTGTGGTGACCGGATGGGGTTCCATGAAAGGTCTGCCCTGAGAAACTAGTGGGGAGACCACCCACCTGGAAAGGTGTCTTTTGCAAAATTCCGTAATTAGCATCATGTGAGACATGGGTAATTCCTGGAAGGACCATTGTGTGAAAAGAAGCCACTGAAGGATTCTCATGTGAATGCGTGCAAAGGGGACTAGAAGAATGGCTGCTGCCATGGACCCTAGAACTTGAAGAACATATTTTACTTGAATTCTTTTGCTCCTCAAGAGAAGTGACACCTGTTTTAGAATAATGGAAACTCTTTCCTGAGGTAATTTTACAATCATGTTTCTTGTGTTTAGCTCTGCTCCTATGTATGTAATAGATTGACAGGGCTACAAGGCAGATTTTGCAAAGTTTATTGTGATGTCTAGTTGAGCACAGGATGTGATGGTGTAATCTTGTGCTGCTATAAGTTGTTGCCTGGTGGTAGCAGTGAGGAGCCAGTCGTCCAGATAAGGAAACACCTGGAATCCTTGACGTCTCAGGTGAGCCATGACTACTGCCATGCATTTGAACACCCTGGGGGCTGTGGTGGGACCAATGGGTAGAGCTCTGAATTGGTAATGACTGGCCCCTAGCTAGAAGCGTAGAAATCTCCTGGACCGTCTGTCCATTTTTATATGATTGTATGCATCCTGAAAATCCAATTGTCGTGACCCAGAAAGGGGAGAGTGGACTGCAGTGTTACCATCCGGAACTTTCCTTTTTGTACAGATTTGTTTAACCTGCTGAGATCCAGAATTGGTCACCAGTCCCCTGTCTTTTTGGGCACTAAAAAGAATCTTGAGTAAGTTCTGGATCCTACTTGGTCTGCAGGGACTTCCTGGATGGCTGTTTTTTATAGCAGTCTTGAAACTTTTGTGACTGCCTGATCCCTTAGATTGGGTGGAACATCTGGGATGGATTTTTTTGAAACAAAAGGGGGTTGATGAAAGGGAATCTTGTAACCTCTGGATATAATGGCTAGTACCCATTTGTCTTTTGTAATATTTTGCCAGGCAATTGGGTACAATGAAAGCCTTCCCCCGACTGCTTCAAGAGTTGAGCAGTCAGGCATCCCTTCAGGGATGTTGATAGGGTTTGGAAGAGAATATACCTCTGTCACCCTGATTTTGCAGACCCTCTCTGTCATGAGGACAGCGTCTGCCATTGTTATTATTTCCCCCTCTGCCCCTGGGAGAAAATTCACCATGTGCATCAGGCAAGGGTCCCTGGGATTTCTGAAACCACATCTTTCCACCCTTCTGGCCCTTTCAGTATGGTCTGGTAGAAGTGGAAAAATGGACTCCAACATCAGAGAGCGTCTTGCCTTCCTGCTGGCACCTAGTAAGTGTGTCTTTCACCTGAGGCCCAAAGAGAGAGGAGCCATCAAAGGGGGTATTGGTGAAGGACACTCTTAAGGTTCCGCAAACTGACATAGCTGCAGCCAAGAATGTCTCCTAAGAGCCACTCCTGTTCCTGCAGCTCTACTCGCTCCATCGGCTGTGTATGAAATAAGCCTCATGGAGGAGTTGACTGTTGAATTTAGAGTCGCCAGCTGGGTAGCTACCTTGGCTGAAGCTCCCTCAGCTATGGGATCTTGTAGGGTATCTCCAAGCTCTTTTAGGATATCCCTCTGAAGCCTAGTAAAATGGGAAAGATAGTTCAGGGACCTAAGGGAGAAGGTCGCTGATGAAAACATTCGCTTCCCATATCTGTCCATCGTACGAGAGTCTTTATTCGGTGGATGGACAGATGAGGAGGTTTCAGCTAACTCTCTCTTTGTGGCTGCTGCTACTACCATGTCATCAACTGGGACACTTTAGTTAAGAATTGCTTGTCTTGAGGAGGTGTGATGAATTTATTGGGTCTCCTCGGGACAGGTTCCATGGAATCTGGAGCTGACCAAGCCTTTCAAGACACTACAGACATGAGCGGATCAAAAGGCAGAGACACCCAGGAGGTGGAAGGATGGGAACCAAATGCGTCCAGGTATACAGACTCATCCTAGGAGGGGGCCAGGGAAGTCCAGCTATGCCTCTGCCTGAGAATCTCAAGGATGTCCAAAAAGGAAACATCTTCAGAGGGGGACCCTGGGGACACCTCTGATTCATCCAGGTCTGTATCTGAGGTGACAGACTCAGGGGAGACTAGGTGCTTCCTCTTGCACTTTTTCTTCTGGGGAACTTGCTCAAAATGCTCTTGGGAGGCTTCGGAAGAAGAGGGTTCACCCAATGGGTGTCCTGGGGCTTAGGTTCCCTACTCTTTGGGGCTGGAGGAGGAGAAGAGTTTGTCACAGGCACAGAGGGGGGTGGAGCCGATGGAACCGATATTGGAGCCGTCTGTGGGGACAGCACTCTCCACATGACCTTGAAAGCATCACAGTCTCGACACAAGGATGGCTCCAGCTCCAAAGAGACAGGAATACCACCCTGCACCGAGGGTGATGGCTCCGAGGCCGATGTGGGAGCTGAGCTCAACTGAGCCGATGCTCCGAGAGGGAGAGTGGGGTCGGACAAGGGTCCGATGCCACTTCCCCCCTCGGAGCCGACAAGAGAGCTTCGGTGCCCAGATACCTCAATGGGAGGAAGAATCGAGGTAATCAGAGCCAACATCGGAGCTGATGAGGATGTCATTGAAGCTGAAGGAACCACTATCGGAGTGTCCATGGACCCCGGCTCTGAACTAAGTATTGTCGGAGGAGGAACCAAAATTGAAGCAGATGGAGCCGAAGCCTGTTGAGGTGGGCTTGAAAGCATTTTTAGAAAGGGCCTGTGACTTAAGCAACCTACTGACCACTTTTTCCACATCCTGATCTGAAAACCTTGAGGATCGAGAGGAGTGGGAAGATGAGCGATGACTGGACTTGCTTTGGATTATTGATGATTGTAGCACTGAGAGAATTGGCTCCAAAGAAGGAGACCTAGCTCTTTTGTGGCTCTGAGATGTCTCCGAAGTAACAGTTGGAGCTGACGGAGGGATAGTCTTGCCATTGCCAGCCGGCACCGACACACTTGGTTTGTTAAGCTCACAGGTCGGTTCCGAACATGGAGCTGACGGCTTGACTCGTTTCAAAGGTTTCACTGGCTGAGATGCTTTAGCCGGAGAATCCTGTGATAATCATCCATGGAGGATAAGCTTGTTTTTCCACTCCTGCAAGACCCTTGGACTAATGGCACGACAAATAGCACACAAGTCCTGCAGGTGCAGAGCCACAAGCAATAAACACAACTAATGTGCCCATCTGTCAGAGACATCTTCTGACAGCATGAGTCACACTTTTTAAAACCAGAGGTTTTAACTTCCTTAGACATTTTAGTAAAAGTCAAACTACAATAGGAAAAACTAAAAATTAATAAAGACCTTAAAGGATAGCCTCTAACTTAAACAGCTGTCCCTAAGGGGGGGGGGGGACTCTCTAAGTTAAACGAGTTCAGTGAATCACAGAAGGTCTAGCGACTAAGGGATGATGACCAACACAGCACAAAAGTAAAGCACAAGGATGAGATAAGGGGGTTTGCAGTAAAAGTAAACTTACAAATTATTACCAAAGAAGAATTATATTTAATTTTAAGCACAATATTGAGTTTAAAAGAGACAAAAAAATTATACTAAGCCTGAGCCAGTATTGATTGCAACCTCGCAGCTAAAGAGGCAAATGAGATCTGGGTAGCTGGCACTGGGCATTCTGGGTAAGGGGTAGCCTCAAGCCAGTAAAGAGCTCTCGAGCTATAGTAAGTGGCTGAGTCGGAGCCGAGGATCGGCTCCGAACCCATCCAGCAAGAACGAAGGCATAATTGGACAATTTAACATCAGAATGTATTAACTCTCTGCAGAATGTATACTTTGATACACTTATCACACTTGTTGTTGTGTCTGTCATTTGATTACTTCAGAGTACACCGAATAATAATCTGCAAATATAAGGTATGTGGCTTTTTAATCTGAAACAAATCCATGCACACTGCACTTCATAGACAGGGATACTCTTTATGTTTAGAGTGATGATGCTGTATATCACTTAGCATTTCTTCTTTTGACTCACTGTTTTGGTATGTTTACACATGACTCTATTCTGTAGTGCTTTTTTTTCCAAGCTGACAATCCATGCCTGAATATTATATCTCTTGCTCTTTTTTCTTTAACATCCAATGTGATTCATGCATCTTCTCAACCATCTGTCTTCTCAGTTGATTTGGAGATATTATTCTTACATGGCCCAGACAATGCGTTACAACATCAGGACCCTTGTCCCCTAGTATTGTCAGAAGGGACTCTACACATATCTGTACTATACAACAACCAGTTACTGCTTTTCCTGATGAGGTTTCCCATTTGAAAATATCAGTCCTGTCTGTCTCATTTCTGATGAACAGAGAAGGGAGCTTCTCCTTGGTGCAGGATTTATCTAACTATTTAAGATTAAGACCATATTCAGCAGTGTCAGTGTGGTCCACTAGATAGATACAGAGCTCCACTGTCAACATCAGTTGGGATAGGATGATGAAAGCCTTAGTCAAAGCCCTGTTACAGCTTTATGTGCTCTCTTTCCCATCTGTCTGTAGTGCAACAAGAGAAGAACCTCTACCCTCCACCTTTCATGACCTTATCCTGGGTAAAGTTCTGGTGCCAGGAGTACTGGAGTTGACTGTGTTTACATGCTGTTCTCATTAACACTCAGGGCACCTCGTGATATTGGACTGTTGAGATGCAGCTCCCACCCCTCTACCCCACCACCACCACTTTTGTTTGACATGTTCTTTTTTCTTTTTTTTTAAGTAAAAATGTTTTTATGAAAAAAAAAGATTCACTTAACTTAAGCATCTTGTTGCAGCTGCATGTCTGCCCATGGAGCTCAATCACATATGTGCACAGCTCAAGTTCCAATGTACTTTGTTGTTGTTGTTGTGTCTTTCGGCTTTTCCCGGTTAGGGGTCGCCACAGTGGAACTCTGGTCCGCTAATGATTGGCAGTAGATTTTTACATGCCGAGTTGCTGGCCCTGATGCACAACCTTCAACGAAGGTACGCCCATTCACGCATGTCTCCACACAGAAGACGCTCTAACTGAGAATCGAACAGGACGTCTTACTGTGAGGTGACAACACTACCACAGCACCACCACCGCAGGCTTACAAAAGAAAAAAAAACTTCTAGGCTGTTTTAAAATCAGAATAGAATCTGAGCATACATCAGAAAAAGACCTCTAGAAGTCATTGCATATTTAACCACATGAATTTAAAGTTGATATAAACAGCAGGATGGTGGCCATGGAAGTCAGAATCTGCTAAGAAGTGTGTAGCAACTCACCTGCTGAATCAACTAGCCTGAAAATGGATGGAGCTGGAGCATCAGGCCATACCTGGTCATCACTGGTAGCTGAGGGGGATATACCACAATGAGTAGGAGGGCCACCACGGTGGCACTGAAGCCCAGGATGAGGGCTGGGTGGAGCCGCTCCAGGTGCATATCTTGGTGGAAGTAGCAAATATTCAAACGAGCTTTGAAGGCTGAAGTGGAGAAGGGTACCATGTGAACAGCAGTTGAACATGGGTCAGTCAGTCCTGAGTAATTAGCAAGTGTCATTCCAATGGGATGGGTGATGGCCTCTGTCACCCTCAGCCAATCAAAAGGGAGTGAGGTTCATTTCCCTGAATCTGGACTGGCAGAGACAAGTGCCTCTAGTGTCCAATGAGGTGACACAAACAATCCCGGAGAAGCTGGTGGGGGGCCCCTGGGAGAGTTCTCTTTTCTTTGTAAAGGGCAAGGCACCCTGGAATGGGTTCACCTCAAGAGAGGGGCCCATGCCCTGGAAAGCATTGCAGTTCCGGAGGCGTCAGGTGAGCTCTCACCATCCTTTAAGGCTCATGCCGGGCCATATCCGCAGCAGGTCTCCAAGATGAACAGCCACTGGCATGTTAGAACAATGTAGGTAAGGGAAGTCAGCAAGCCAGATCTGTAACTTTGGGATAAGGATAAGGTCAGTAACCTGTCATGTGATTGTAGCTTGTATGTGTATGTGACACAGATGCTGACCTAAGTGAGAGAGGGAACTTGAACGTCCAGGACCAGGAAGATGACAAGAAGTTCCCTTCTTGCTAACTTTTGAGAGTGAGAAACTGACGGTAGTATGTTCTTCATACTAGTAAAGCAGCACTACCAGCAGCATACAAGTGAGCGCCATGGGTGCACAGGTTTTCCTTCTGGAACTTTTCTTTTGGCTTGCAGTTTTTTGCAACAATGATATCTTCTTACATTCTGCTTCCCTCTGGATCATCAATGTTCTGTTAATATTGTCAAATGTTTGCCTCCCCTCCACAAAACCACATTGATCCTTATCTATCAATTTTGGCATTACTTTTGTCATTCGTTTAGCCATTATAGACATGAACACTCTATAATCATGGTTAGTATTGAAATGGGCCTGTATGAAGCTGGATCTGCTGGATCATTACAATCTTTAGGTATTACAGCTACCACTGCTTTCTTCCAGGATGCTGGTATTTCTCCTCCTGTTAAAATACTGTTAAACAAAACCTTCCAGGTCTTTATCAGTCTTTTCCCTCCTAGCTTCCGAACTTCCACAGGAATACCATCTGTTCCTGGGGACTTTCCTGTAGATTGGTTATACATCACAATTATCTCATCTCCTCCTATCCTCACCATTAGTAATTGAGCCTCATCTACCTCTAACCTTGGCATATTTAATTCTTCTGTAAATATTTCCATTAATATTTTTTCTTGATTTCCATATTTCTCTGCCTTATACAGACTTTAATAGAATTTCTGAAATATTTCTAATACCTGTACAGGATCTCTTGTTACCTTTCTTATTATAGGCTCCCTAAACTTGACAACAGCCCTTTCTACATTCTGCTGCTTGAGTCATTGTGCTAAAAGTTTTTATTCTCTAGAGTTATTATCAAAAACAGTTGGTTAACAGCAATCTCTCTAAGCTTATGCATATTAAAGAGGTAATCCCTTATTTTCTGCTTAGCATTCTGCAGTTGATCCTCTTCTAGTTCTGTGAGATTCCCCCTATTCTGCAATACTTTAATATTTCAGTCCTTCTAAGTAATACTTGTTACTTCTTAACCATAGCTCCCTTTCCTTTATTTCCACCCTATTTTAAAACCCCACCTTTAATTTATCCCACTGTCTAGCTATATTTTCAGAATAAATTTCTATCCTCTCTAATAGCTCCTGAATAATTTCCTCTGCCCATTCCTTAAATTCCTCTCTTTTCAACAGATAGGTGGGAAAGCACCAGTATCTCATTTATATTTTATTACCCTGTGTTTTTATTTTAGCTATTATCGGTGCAGTATCTGAAACAGTTATTGGGTGCGTATCAAGACCTTCAATTAAATGCACATGTTCCTGTAAAATGTAAATTCTGTCTAGGCTAGCCCAGTTTTTATATCTTGGGGAATAATATGTAAATTCACATCTGCCATGACAAATATTTTCATAAATCTGTTCTTGACCCAGTTTCTCTTTGTCAGATTGTCTCCATGGAGACATGAGAACCAGGCAGCCAGTTTCTCTTTATCAGATTGTATGGCTAGATAAATGGAAAAATGAAGACCGGCTGCAGAATTGCTACTCAGCATACATGCTTTGCTAGAAAAAAGCCTCATAATATTCAATATTCTTTTTCATTTACTTGCTTACTCTTAAGACTTGTTACTAAACCAGTCTAAGGTCCTTAATCCAGACATTTCTCCATACAAGAATGAGAAAAAGTACATTATTTTTTCTTTTGTCATGCTCTTTTAACCAGTCTTTTTTTCGTTGCATTGCCTACATTTCTTCAAACTGAATAAGAAGAAAGAGAGAAGAGAGAAAGAAAAGAAAAAAAAAAAACAGCAGCACCTGTTTACAGTCCCCGTTATACTTAAAACTAATTGAGAAAACTTTATTATTTAGCATGCAAAGAAAACCACATGCCACATAAATAGTGCTAATAAGAAAAACATTTCTTTACTTACAGTTAACATTCTCCCTCATTTTCCCCTCCCCAAAGCATTTTTTGAACATTACTGACATGAAGTAGGGCATATGCTTTAGAGTCCCCCACAAGTCCAACACATTCTGAAAACGTTTAGTATTTCCAGATTTTCTTATACTGTCATATTTCACACATAATTATTGCACTGTAATCCCACATTAAGTTACTGGTTTGATTACTGTTAATCTCCATCTCCCAAATCCTGTCACTGCTTCATTTCCAATGTACTCTCAGTTCTTCTAGTCAGCTCTCATGCTCCATTCCTTCAGTCCAACATTTTCCATTGAAACACTGGAAAATGTTTCACAGGTAAGGTACAGTCTCTCTGCGATCTTTATTACCAGAAGCACAAGAAGCAGAATCTCTTTCTGTTTCATAGTTCACTTTTTGTTAGACTAACTTTTGTATTTTCTCCTCAGCATGTACTTCAAAAAATGATTTTGTCTCTCCAGGGGACTTTGAAGACAGCTGGGTACAGTAGTTTGAATCAAAGACCTGCGTCTCAACAATCCCTGAATAGTGGAATAAAAATTTGCTTCTCTGGCTAGTATGCAGCACATTCTCCACAAACACTCCACTGTCTCCCATTTTAATACTTTGTCCTTCTGCCACAGTTTTGTCAAAATCAATTCCTTCTTTTGATAGGATTGCATCTTTACTATTAAAGGTCTAGGTTGCTTTCTTATAGCCAGGTTTGAAGCATACACACAATGTGCCCTTTCAGCTAACAGCTCCTGATGTGGAATACCAGTCCAGTTGTTTATTTGTGCTTTCATAAAATTAATGCAGTCTGTTCCTTCCAGATTCTCTGGTATAGCTGAAAATCTCAGGTTTTCCCTAAGTGCTCTGTCCTCTAACTCTGTTATTTTTTTAAACAACTCTTCTTGAGCAGTCCCATATTCAGCCTGGCTTTTCTTCATTTTGGACTCTGATTTTTGCAGCTTTGTTACCTCATCTGAATATTTGTTTAAAGCTTCTTCAAATTTTTTCCAGCATGTTGTTGTTTGTGTTGATATACTCCATCAGCGTTCTGTTTATTTTTACCAGGTCTGTGTGCAGTTGGCTTATATCTTCCTGTAGGTTACTGGACTTTATGTCTGGAGGTTGCATTGATTTTTGCTGAACAGCTGCAGAACTTTCCCAGTCAGTGCTTCTTCCTTACTTTTGTAGCTGATTTTATTCCCGTTCCTCTATATTTCCTTTTTTCCTGGCATCTAGGCAGTATACTTACTATCCAGTTACTGAAATTTACCCATAAACACAAGTCTACTGGACTTCAACACTGAGTTTCTGTTTTCACACTGGGAGAGTTAGTATTATAGGTTCATAGGTTGGTACTAGGCTATCAGCCCTACGGCCTATACAAGCCTAGCCATAACAATTCCCTGGCTATTTCTTCTCACATTATTTACTTTCCTGGACCCCTGTCTAGCAGGGCGACTGACGTGATCCCTGGGGTGAATTTCCTTTCTCCCATCCAATCGTCAAGGTTCCTCTTGAAGAGGTCCAAAGAGGCACTCTGCTTGACATGTATGGGCAATCTATTCCAGAGTATGGGGAGTCTCTGGGTCAGGAACCTATCCCTCCAGCATGTTTTGTTTATTGTGATGACAAGGTTTAGATCCCTGGAGTGTGTAGCTCTGAGGGATTGGGATTTCTTTAAGTGTAGCATGTCCAACAGTTCTGGGTTTGACATGGCCTTGTATGTTAAGCAGAGATCGCCTCTGAGTAGACGATATGCGACAGAGTATAGCTGGAGTTTTTTAAGGCGGTCAGCGTAGGGCATCTGCTTTAGGCCTGTGATTCTTTTAGTGAGGTATTTCTGAGGCCTTTCCAGTTGTTGCAGATGTCTTGAGAGGTACATACCAAATGGGGCATTGTATTCTATAATGGGTCTAATGAGGGATGAGTACAGTGGGACAATGACCTCATTTTTTTCTGGATGAAAAGCCCTTCGTGATGAAGTGTGCCACATAGAAGGATTTCCTGACTGTTGTGGCGATGTGGTTATCGAAGGTGAGCCCACTGTCCACCTGTGTCCCTAAGTCTCTTATCACACTTTCTGTGTTTAGTGTTCTGCCACCTATATGGTAATTCATGGATACATGTTTTTTCCCAAAGGGGATAACAATACATTTCTTGGCATTGAGCTTGAGCCCATGGCTCTGGCACCAAGCATCTGTTTCTGTAAGGCCCTTTTGTAGAGTATCCACATCATTTGGGGATTCAATAATGGCTCCCAGTTTGCAGTCATCTGCAAACTTTGTTAGCCAGAGTCCCTTAGTGTTGACCTGTACTTCAGAGAATTAGATGCCAAACAAGAGCGGCCCCAGGACTGAACCCTGAGGTACTCCACTTGTCACTTGTCTGGAGCTGGATTTGGAGTCAGCTACTTTTACAGTGTGGCTTCTATCAGTAAGCCATTTAGCAACCCATTGGGTGACATAGGGATTAATGCCCAACTTAGTAAGTTTATCTATGATTCCAGAGTGGGGGATGGTGTCAAATGCCTTGGCAAGGTCTAGATAGGCTGTGTGGACCACCTTACCCTTATCCATGGCTCTGGAGACTGATTCAAAGAAGTCAATCAGGTTCAGGAGACAAGATCGGCCCTTCACAAACCCAAACTGGGTGGGGTCCAGTGTTTGAAGGTTGCCACTGTCTTTGTTTATAAGTTCCATGATAATACGCTCCATGGCCTTGCAGATAAGGCTTGTCAGACTGATGGGACGGTAGTTTCTGGGATCCAAGGTGGATCCCCCCTTGTGGATTGGGATAACGTTAGCTCTGCGCCAGTCAGTGGGCACGAAACCTGAGGTGAGGCTATGATTAAACATGACACTTAGCTGAGGTGCCAGTTCATATTGTAGTTCATGTAGTACACAGCCCGGGATGTCATCTGGTCCCATGGATGCTGTATTCTTGGCTTTAGAGAGTGCGTTTTGTACCTGTGTGGCCATTATTACTGGAATTTGGCAATCTTCCGGTATTGAGATGGGCCATTTAGGGGATGAGAGGGGATGAAGTTGGCACTGAATCGATCTGCCAGGATATTGGCAATATCCTTCGGATCAGTATATTTAATGCCATTCTGTTTTAGCTCAGAGCAGATCTGAGCATTGCCATTTAGATTCTTGACATAGTTATAGAATGCTTTGTGGTTGTCTTTGGAATCTTTGGCAATTTTATTTTCGTAACTAGCTTTGGAGGATTTTATGAGGCATCTCAGTTTCTTACTGAGGCTAGTAAGGGAGTTTTTTGCATCCTGGGATTTTCCTCTTTTCTGCAAAAGTTTCTTCCTTTTGTTGTAAAGTTTGTTTATGGCAGGGGACCACCAGACTGGCTTCCTTTATTTGGATGAGAGCATTTTGGTTCTATTTGGGATGGCACAATTCATGCATGAGTGGATGTGCTCGTACAGTGCCTTAGTGTAGGATTCAGCAGTTGAACTTTCAGTTCCGGTCTGCATGGGTGTCATGAAGTTTGTCACTTCTGACTTGAGTAGCATGAAGTTGGCTTTGGAAAAGTTTTTTATGGTGGTTTCTTTACTGGGGGGTGGGGGTGGGATGTGGATGTTAAGGGTGATTAGCTTATGGTCAGACCTGACTAACGAGGGGGTGACCATAGGTATGGAGCATTGATTTCCCATGTTGGTAATGACCAGGTCTAGGATATTGGAGCCCCTGGTGGGACTATGGATTAGTTGATCCAGGGCGTTGGAATTTATGAATTCCAAGAACCGTTCGCAAAGGTGTTGGGACATGAGTAGTTTTCCCAGTTAATGGCAGGGTAGTTAAAATCACCCAGTATTAGGGTGTTTGGTTCTATCTTAATATTTTCCAGTATGTTCAGAAAGGTGTAGTGAGAATCTTGGGGTATGGTGGGGGATCTGTAGCAAGCTACAATTTGGATTGCAGTCTTACCTAGTGTTAGTTGCACTTGGAGAATTTCAGACACATTGTGTTGGCCAACTAACCTGGTGGTGTGAATATCCTTGGTGAATATTGACACTCCTCCACCTTTAGTGTTTCGGTCCTGGTTTGGTGGCCTAAAAGTGTGGTAAGAGTTGTAGCCTGGTATTGCAGGGGTGCTCTCTGGAGCCTTGAACCAGGTCTCAGTTACTGCACAGATATCGATGTTCTCCATTTTTAGGAGTGCCTCGAGAGAGTGCATTTTGAGGTTTAGACTTCTAGCATTGAGTAGCATTACCTTCAGATTTCGCATGCTTGTACCTGTTATGGTGGTGGTTTTGTCCTTTGAAGTTTGCCTAAAAAAGGCACTATAGGGGTGGCAAGAGCCTTAGCCAGTAACCTGAATCCCAGGGGCGACAGGTGCAGACCATCTCTGGCAAAGCATCGTGGTCTGTCAATCATGTCATCCCAGGCAGACAGATACTGGATCCCCTTTGAATGACACCATAAGCTTAGCCAATTGTTGAAGTCAATCATTTTATCCTTATATTGTGGTATAATTCTGGGCGAAGGCAGGATGCTACTCAGGGCTAGGATCATACCTGCCTGGGCCACATAATCCGAGAGCTCTTTCATGTCTCTTTTCATGTAGTCCAGGGAGGTACGTCTCAAGTCATTCACTCCAACATGGACAATGACAGAGTCATATTTGTACTTGTTGTGGAGTGACTTGAGTGCATGCGTTATGTGGTGGATCCTGGCACCCGACAGGCAGCTGACTGTAATTTTCTCCTTATTCAACCTGGTGAGAGGGACATCAGTGTGCCGGACTATAGAGTCACCTATGTCTAAAGTGTTAGGTACATTGTCTTGCATTAGGGGCTGTTGCTGGGTGGCACACTGGTGTTGTGAACTATGTGACACATTGGTTGTGATTGGTGTTTGTTTGCGTTTCAGCTTCAGAGGTCTTTGTTGCTTGGGCAGGTTACAGTTAAGGGCCTCTGCATATGTGGATTTAGTGTTGCTATATGTGGGTGTTGTTGGTGCGGGTTTAGAAGGGCTATGTGTTGCTTGAGGTGTAGTGTGGGTGCTAACCTTCTCCTCTTGACTGTTTAGCACAATCTTGGGTGGAGAGAGCTTTGCTTCTATTTTGGCTATGTAAGTGCATCTCTCACAGGTTGTAGTGTTGGGTGGTAGGAGGAGAGGGTTGTCTGTGTACGAGGCAATTGCTGCATTGTCCCAGTATGCCCAGATTCACCAGGTGGACAGGAGAAATCACCAAAAGCTGACCCTTGGACATGCCTGGTTTGGGGCTTTTTTTTTTTTTTTTTTTTGTAAAGTATAGGAGCTGTTTCCTTAGCAAGGTACTTTGCAATTATAGGCTGTTTAGTGCCTACTATTAATTTCTCTTTGTTAACAAGGAGAGCTCAGTGTTTGTATGAGTTTAAGGCTTCCTAGTGCTTTCCAGCAGGTATTAGAGAAAGTGCTAGTCACAGGGATGCTTAAAGTTAAGATTGAAAAGAATGCACTCTGCAGTGTGCACTAGAGATAGATGTGAAAGTAGGTAACTTGAGTTTTACCTGTTTAAAAAGTTAAGGTTTAGTGGAGAGTTACTATTTTTAAAACAGCAAGATGGATTGAAAGGGGTGGTCACTTTTGTATTTTGGCACTATGAAATACTGTAGGATGGCCAATAAATTTAAATAATTGAAGGGGTGGGATTTCAAAAATGATGATTTTGTGATTACTCACATAAGTCAGTGAAAGTAGAGAGAAATGAGATATATGGTCAGATTAACATAAGAGGCGGGCAACTAGAAAGACAGTGGTATTTAACAAGACAACTTAAATGGGTGGGAGGGCGTAAAAAATTCTGCCTGACTCAGAACAGAGAGAGCTGTGGTCTCTTTTGAAGTTTTAATATGCTGTTAAAACAGAATGCAAGCAAAACACAAGGTAAAGAAAACAAACTACAGTATTCAAAATATAGAAAGGCAATACAGTAATACAAAAAATAAAAGCAAACTAATCTTTCCTTCACAGCAAAGTGTAGCAGAGTCTGGATGAGCCTTTCTGGTAAAAGCTGTTACTCAATGTGCAGCCATCTTGGAAGTCCCAACGCTGTGTATTCTTATTCATAATGCCATTCCTGGGATATATCTTGTTCTAGCAGATTTATCAGTGGCTTAGTTATCTGAGACATACTTGGTGCAAACTGCAAGATATATTATAATTCCTAGCGATCTCTACAATTCCTGCTTGTCTACTGGTTTGGAATTTGCACTGCAATAATCTTTTCTTAAGATTCAGTCATTCTAAAACTACAGTATAACAGGTATTTCAGATGTGTTACTCTTATTTTATATTTTTGGTTATTTAATTTGAAATTAAGTTGTCAAATTATTCAGCAGCTGTTAACATTCTCATTTCATGCCCTTCTTGCATACATGACTTCACAATAATAAATAATTTATTTTACACCACATTCCAAGCCTTTAATTAACTGTGCAACAGTTCTTGTGCTGATGAAATACCAAATTAAAGTATATGGAATCTGTACATTCCTAGTAGCTGTTAGAAAAAACTGGGACCCAGATTCAAGTCCCAATCTTGCTGATACAAACAACTGCAATTAGAAAGAAATAGTGTTTCCAGATGTTCATCTTGCATATTACTTTACAGATTCCTTAGATCGCCACTACAAGTGCTAATTTGCACTGCACATTGTACTACCTGTCTGTGAAACCCAGGCAGAGTAGGAAGAATTAATCTTTATGTTATATGATATTAAATCATCAGACAATGCAAGGTGAGGCATCCTGAATAACTGTAGTAATGAGCCAGCAATGCTATAGATTCTCTGGCAGCTGCTATAAAACTATGACTAATTACACCCTTGAAAACAGAGTTCAGACAGGGAAAACAGTGACTAAGATAGGGCTACATCTGTATGACAGGCAGGCCAACAGGCAACATAAAGGTGAGATACTCTCTGATCCAAGAGGGCCTGAAACACAGCCAGAACTACTGCCATTCAAAGGGAGAGGAATGGGGATATATGCATAAATAGATCAGGGCTCTAAACTCCTATGTAGCAGAGGAGTAAATCTCCTTCCTTGCCTTATCCCATTCTAGGACTACTCTGCCAGTAAGCAGGGAACTGAGAGGGGAGTGGAGTGGGCTTGGGAAATGCTGAAGGCCTGATAATACCACTCAAATGTTAGCTCTGGGTACCTTGACAGGATATCACTACAGTCTGTCAGAGGCTAATAAAAGCCATCAGTCCTCCTGGGGCAGCAACATATTGAGAATGCTTTTAGACTCTGATAATATTGTCTGCAAAGACTGACTCCAAGGCATGATGATCAGGAAAAGTTGTGTTGGTGCATTTAAAAACCAATCAGGGCCAAAGGACAAAGCAGATTTCATGCTCCACATTGCCTACTGGGTTCATCCTATGAGGTGATAATGTACCCAAGGAAGGTGAAACTCAGAAGTTTCATCAATATTGGAAACAAATGCCTGCACTGTTAGCTCTTCTGGGAACCCATCTGGAGAAAGCACCCTGACCATATTAGCCATGGAAGCTGGATCGCATGTCGGTGAGTATAGGAAGTCAAGCTGGGCATGGCTAGAAGAAGACAGGATAGCACTGGATCCAAATGAAGTCACTAAGGGTTACATCTCATGCCCATGATTGTAATCAGACATGATAGAATCCATGTCAACTTTATTAGGGAGAGAGAGAGACAGACAGAAACAGATACAGGGAGAGGTTTTGTGAATTCTCTGGGATGCATTCCCAGGTAGTAAGCTGCTTGTACACATTTCCCAGAGCTGAAGTCCCCAGCAAGCATAGAAGATTAGAACTGCACTGAAGCACTGCTGGTAGGAGATTACCCTCACCCGTGAGAGACCAAGGAGGCTGCAGATGTTATGGGCCTTCTTTACATCTGAAAGGCCTGGGACTCAGACAGTCCTTCAAGCAAAACCTCAGACAAGACTCTTGACCTCCTATGGGATGTTGACAGGGCACATCTCACCAGTCCACAGGGAGTTCCCATCTCCATTCTTGTTGAATTCAGAAATGACCTAACACAAGTGCAAGGACTTCTCACCAGCAATAGCAAGAATTAAAATCTGAACCGCATACATGGCCAAAAGAACTGATAGGTGCAGCAGGGAATATGCTTACGTAGTTAGTCCGTTGCATTATTACATACATTGCCACAGGCACAGTCTTCCCTAAGTGCGGGAACATCCGGAAAATCCAGAAGATTATTCAGAATGCTGATTGGTGAGAAGGATAAACTCCAAAAATGACTTACCAAGGAAGATTATTAATGTTCAAGCTCTTCTTCCAAGTAATGGCCTGCTTCCCAGAATTCTAAAATAATGATGACATTGTTTTTTTGTGAAGCCTTGCAAATAAACCATTCAACTACTTTTTTTTCAATGTGTAGCATAAAAGGAAAAGCAAGATCTTTACAATCAAAGTCATGTATGCTAAAAATCTCAAAAAAAGCAAAGAACTTTGTCTCGAGATTCTCACTGAAACGGTGTCTAGTGCTGCTACTGAAAACAGTTTCTAATGAGAGGGAACTAAGTATGACTTTGAATCCCTGATTACCTCTAGTTTTCCAGAGGACTCTGTATCCTGAGTATTGTTTTTGTATGTTCCATAAAGTCTGTAGAGCAGAGCAATTGCAGTGGTGCAGGTGGCACAGTGGTGCAGCGATTAGCATTGTCACCTCACAGCAAGAGGTTCATAGGTTTTATTCTCGGCTGGGGTGCCTTCTGTGCAGAATTGTAATGTCCTCCCTACATTTGCATGGGTTTCCTCTCATATTCCAAAGACATGTATCTGGAGCATTTCTTCCTGGGCCTCCACTGAAAATGGGCTCTGTCCCAGTCATACTTTCCCAGTAAATGAATGCTAAATAACAATAATAAAATAAAAGTTCTAAAAATAGTTCTCCTATTATAAAAAAAGTCTACTACCTTTAGTCCCAAAGGATGAATGTAAATATGTGCACATGGAACACATTAAGTAATGTTTCTTTTGGAATACAGTACGTTTGATCACATCACTTTTCAGTGAACCATTAGTCTTCAAGCCCTTTCCATGAAACTAGCTCAAAGCTATTAAGTTTAAGTATCATGAGTCAACCTCCCCATATTTCCAAGTTCCTCTCTTGCTTAACATAATCCAACTTTGAAATCACACAACTTGAAGGTGAGTTATCACACGTTCATGCCTCTTCATGAAATGTTTTTGTATGATCATAGCTCACTGAAAAGTGTCATAATCAAGTAATGAAGCTCTTCCTTTGCCTTATTATCTTCACCATTTTGCATATATTTTCACATGCTTCTAGGTTGGAAAGAAAACCTGGAAACATTAGGAGAGCACTAATCTTATTTAAGATGGTGTCCAGTTAAAGCTTTCTGTTCAGCTACAGCAGAACTTTGTTGCATCATCTTGTGAAGAGTGTAGCGAACAGCTACTCTGAGGGCCCCATAAGGCAAAACAGTCTTTTACATTCAGAATAGCACTGCTTTGTGCCTTCATGAATGGTACACATCATGGCAGACATCTCATGGATGGCACACATCATGGCAGACATCTCATGGATGATACACATCATAAAACACAACTCATGGATGACACACATCATGGTAGACATCTCATGGATGATCCACATCATGTCAGACATTTCATGGATGATACACATCATGGCAGACATCTCATGGATGATACACATCATAAAAGACAACTCATGGATGATACACATCATGGCAGACATCTCATGGATGATACACATCATAAAACACAACTCATGGATGACACACATCATGGTAGACATCTCATGGATGATACACATCATGGCAGACATCTCATGGATGATACACATCATGGCAGACATCTCATGGATGATACACATCATAAAAGACAACTCATGGATGGCACACATCATGGCAGACATCTCATGGAAGGCACACATCATGGCAGACATCTCATGGATGATACACATCATAAAAGACAACTCATGGATGATACATATCATGGCAGACATCTCATGGATGATACACATCATAAAAGACAACTCATGGATGGCACACATCATGGCAGATATCTCATGGATGATACACATCATGGCAGACATCTCATGGATGATACACATCATGGCAGACAACTCATGGATGGCACACATCATGGCAGACATCTCATGGATGATACACATCATGGCAGACATCCCATGGATGATACACATCATGGCAGACATTTCATGGATGATACACATCATAAAAGACAACTCATGGATGATACATATCATGGCAGACATCTCATGGATGATACACATCATAAAAGACAACTCATGGATGGCACACATCATGGCAGATATCTCATGGATGGCACACATCATGCAGACATCTCATGGATGATACACATCATGGCAGACATCTCATGGATGATACACATCATGGCAGACAACTCATGGATGGCACACATCATGGCAGACATCTCATGGATGATACACATCATGGCAGACATCTCATGGATGATACACATCATGGCAGACATCCCATGGATGATACACATCATGGCAGACATCTCATGGATGATACACATCATAAAATACAATTCATGGATGGCAGACATGGATGGCACACATCATGGCAGACATCTCATGGATGATACACATCATAAAAGATAACTCATGGATGGCACACATCATGGCAGACATTTCATGGATGATACACATCATAAAAGACAACTCATGGATGATACATATCATGGCAGACATCTCGTGGATGATACACATCATAAAAGACAACTCATGGATGGCACACATCATGGCAGATATCTCATGGATGGCACACATCATGCAGACATCTCATGGATGATACACATCATGGCAGACATCTCATGGATGATACACATCATGGCAGACAACTCATGGATGGCACACATCATGGCAGACATCTCATGGATGATACACATCATGGCAGACATCTCATGGATGATACACATCATGGCAGACATCCCATGGATGATACACATCATGGCAGACATCTCATGGATGATACACATCATAAAATACAATTCATGGATGGCAGACATCTCATGGATGGCACACATCATGGCAGACATCTCATGGATGATACACATCATAAAAGATAACTCATGGATGGCACACATCATGGCAGACATCTCATGGATGGCACACATAATAAAAGACAACTTGTGGATGGCACACATGGCAACAAATTTGGAGTAGAAGGCACTCCCCACCATCTGATCATTTTCCTACATGGATTATGGAGAGTTGAAGAGGGGATACATCCTACGTAATTCTTTGGTTGATTGCATCAAAATTGTTTGCAGTTGCCTTGGTGCCATTTTAGTTTTATTTTCAAAATATTTTGTTTCGCTTTTTACTTTTTTATTTTCTTGTTTTAGTCAGGAGCTATTTTACTTCACTCTTTTGTCTTTTGTGTGTTTTGGAAATTGATTGCCGCCAGCTATATAAATCAAACCCAGCATTGTAGCATGATACAAATGAGCAACATGTTTTGAGGAAATGGATTACCAATGTGAATGCTGTAGACTGCATCATTTAAATCTTAAAACAGCAATACAGTTCAGCTGTATTGTTTTTGTTTTCGGCAAGCATCTCTGCCACTGCAGGTTTTATATAAAGCTTTGTGCTGCTGAATGGATACTGTTTAGCTCTACATACAACTAATTAAAGCTTCTGTTTTTCGGTACTGACTCAGTTTTGCCTGCACAGCTAAAAAGATTAAGATACTTTAATTGAAGTTTATTCTCGCTTGGAATGAGGGTGCCTGCGCAGTATAATAGCTGTAAATAACAAGGCTTATTACCGTGGTTACTTCCTTTGTTGCAACTTTTGATTTCCTTTGTACTTGCATCTATATTACATGATCGAACTTTTAAAAGTTCGAACGTCATATGGTCTACACCATATGATCGAACTTTTAAAAGTTCGAACGTCATATGGTCGACACCATATGATCGAACTTTTAAAAGTTCGAACGTCATATGGTCTACACCATATGATCGAACTTTTAAAAGTTCGAACGTCATATGGTCGACACCATATGATCGAACTTTTAAAAGTTCGAATGTCATATGGTCGACACCATATGATTGAACTTTTAAAAGTTCGAACGTCATATGGTCGACACCATATGATCGAACTTTTAAAAGTTCGAAAATGTAATAAAAAATAAATAAACCAAAGAAAAAAAACCTACTTGAATGGTTTAAGCAGGGGGCAAGCCCCCCTGCACCCCCCACACCCCCCTTTTTAAATATACCAACTCTGAGATCACACTACACTAATAATGAGTAGGTATCTTATCTGTATATAATTAAGTTTCGATTATAGTAAGTTATACTTAATTTGTAGTTTCTAATGGGGTGACCTCTTGGTTTCGAGTCTGAGAATTTGTTACATCCTGCCTCATATAACAACTAAAGATATTTATATGATAAAAACTGGTGTCATATAAAAGTGTCAGTCATAGTTTTTTTTAAATCAATGTTATAAATTACCAGCATGAAGACTTTTTTTAAAACAAGATACATATTTATTAAATTACCACGTATGACATAGGCAATCATCCATTTACATAAATGAAAACAAACCATACTGACATAATTTTAGTTGCAAACATTATACATCACTTATTTTTTTATTTTTTATTTATTTTATATTCGTTGACTGGGCTAGTCTAGCTGGATACATGTCCATTTTCAGTAGAGGCCTGAGGAGAAAAGCTCCAAGCATAAGTAAATTACAGAATACAAAATTAAAAAATGGCTAGATTCCAATACATTAGAGAGCAAAAAATGGTTGGAAAACAAATAAAAGTTATTTTGTGAACAATAGTACAGAGTCTTGGCATAGGTTTAAGAAACAATCAAGTAAAGTCTTTAGTAGGTTTCAGGTACAATCAAGCACAAGTTTACACAATATTTGAAAATTATTATTCATTAAGTGAAAGGAGGAGAAAGAGAAAAGGCAGGAAAACACAAGTACTAGTATAAAGTTAGCTTCTATTGATTAATGCTGCAGGGGGGCCATAGCCCAGGAGGAAGGGGTATAGCAAGAAGAGAAACAAGAGGATAAGTATGATTCAGTCAGGCTTAGAGCAGGCACAAAGCCAGCGTATTTTTAGATGTTCTTTGAGATCTTTCTTGAAGAGTGGTGTAGATGAGAGAGAAGTGAGTGTTCTAGGAAGCTTGTTCCAGATTCTGCCCACAACATTGGTAAAGAGTGAGTCCCCAGCTTTGTTATTAGATTTAATGTTGGCAATTAGTAGCTTATTAGCTGAGCGTAGTGTTGTAAGATTTTTATTTGGGGAGATCAGGTTAGAGAGGATAGGGGTATTAGTAGGGTGGTATACGATTTTTTGTGTGATCACAAGTTGATTATATAGTAGTTGGTTTTGTAGTTCTGACCATCCGAGTTGTTTAAGGTTGAGACAGTGGTGGGTTCTATAAGGGGAGCCAGTGGTAAATCTGACTATATTATTATAGCTAGCTTCAAGCCTGGTAAGATTGTGCTTTGAAATATTGGTATATATGGCAGAAGCATAGAATAGGGTAGAAGTGAGATGAGTCTGGGCAATGGTGGTTCTAGCTAGCGGTGTGAGTAAGGGTTTGATTATATACAGGGAGCCTATTTGCTATACCCCTTCCTCCTGGGCTATGGCCCCCCTGCAGCATTAATCAATAGAAGCTAACTTTATACTAGTACTTGTGTTTTCCTGCCTTTTCTCTTTCTCCTCCTTTCACTTAATGAATAATAATTTTCAAATATTGTGTAAACTTGTGCTTTTTATAGTATTGTTGATATGGTCATCATAGCTGAGGTTATGGTCAATGGTTATGCCCAGGAGATGTGCAGTAGTAACAGGGGAAATACTAGTTCCATTATTAGAGGTAATTGTGAAGTGGATCTGTGGTGATTTTTGGGTGGGAGTAAAAAGTAATAATTTTGTTTTTTGGGGTTAAGGAGGCGGCAATGATGGGTGAACCAATTTTCAACAGAGTTAAATACAGTTTGAGTAAGGGTCTGGAGAGAGGTTGATGACTTAGCAGTACAGATTAAAGTAGAGTCATCAGCATATTGTATACAGGTGGCTTGAGAAAAAACAGTATGGAGATCGTTAATAAAAATGGAAAAAAGAAGAGGGCCTAGGAGAGAGCCTTGAGGGACTCCAATGTTCACGGGGAGGGGTGTGGAAAGATTATTGTCCCAGAGCACTGCTTGTTGTCTATTTTCTAGATAGGATTTAAACCAAAGAACTGCTTGTGGGTCAAGAGATTGGGCTTTTAACACACTGATAAGTAAGTTATGGTTGACCATATCAAAGGCTTTTGATAGGTCAATAAATAGAGCGGATGAGAGAGAGTTATTGTTTTGATTCCTGCTTATACAGTCAGTAAAAGTTAGCAGGGCAGTATTAGTGCTATGAAAGGGCCTAAAGCCGTGCTGGCAGTTGGCAAGTAAATTATTGTGGAGCAGGTGTTGAAGTAGTTGATGGTAAATACATTTTTCCATTATTTTGGCTAGTGGAGAGAGTAGTGCAATTGGTCAGAAGTTGGAGATATCAGTGGATTTACCTCCTTTATGCAAGGGGATAATATGGGAGACTTTCCATATGGAAGGGATGGTACCTTCTGAGATTGTTCTGTTTATAAGGATGGATATGGGATATGCTTTGGCTTTGGCAGATATTTGAAGGTATTCTGCTGGCAGACGGTCAGCAGAAGGGGTGTAAGGTTTGAGTTTTTGAAGCTTATAATCTATCCAGTCATGATCAGTCAAAAATTACATACCTCATTCAAATCCTGCCTTCTTTTAAACATTGTTCCTTCTCTGCATGTATTGTTCCCACATTTCCCATTTTTTCTATGTAATTTGCTCCTACCCTTTTCTAAAGATAACCACAAATTGAGGAAGTCGAGAGAAGAAAGCAGTATATATTCCAAAAAATGAACGCTTTATTAAAATATCTGCGTTTTCGTCCAAATGTAGACTTCATCAGATTTAACAATCATAGTAAACATTTCATTCCTATTTGTACAAATTTAATTCTTTACAAACCAATCATAACTAACCATAATTAAGAATGAACAAATCAGCATCAATATTTCATTAAAATCTCATTAGTGTCTCATTAGTATGTTTCCCCTTAAAACCATAAAATCTTTATTATAATTAAATAAATATAATTAAATTCTTAAAACATAGAAAATATATTGTAATTTTGTTTTCCATATCTTGAGTAGCCTAGAATCAATTGCATTTTGTATATATGTATATAAAAGTTCTTTTAAAATACATTGTGTAAATGGTAGATAAAAAATGAATTATTTAATCCAAGGATTGGCGCCATCTGCTGGTCATTTTGATTATGACTTCTTAGTACTATATTCTAGCTGCTCTCAATTTTAACAATGGTAAGATGGAAATGTACTCATTCAGACCAGAGGTCCTATTGGCTTCTAAGGCTACTTGCCACCATAATTCTTTGTAGCCTATATTCTCTTCCCATGGGCCCCCCCTAATATCCTCTTTTATTTGGTCCAAAATAAAAAAGTTAAATTGATTTTCTTTACAAATCTTACTGTGCCTGAAAAGTGCATTCGTTTCCTTACATTTTTTAATATCGTACATGTGTTCATAGATCCTCTTTTTCAGGGATCTTTCAGTTTTACCTACGTAAAACGAAGAACACTTTTTGCAAATTGCCAAATAAATCAAACCTTTAGAATCACAGTTAAAATAACCTTTGCTATACCGCCATAGTTCCCTACTGTCCAAATATACTTTCTCCAGGTTTACTACAAATTCACATTGTCTACACTTTCCACATTTGAATGTCCCCACTTTACCTAAGTGGGCCCTATCACCTATTTTTCTTCCATTCCCATTTTCTAATATGTTTTTAATGTTCAGAGAATTCTTAAACACTACTTTTGGATTTGAATCAGATAGTCCTTCCAAGTCAGTGAGAGTTTTGAATTTCTCCCATTCTTTTTGAAAAAGCTCCTTTACTTTCTTATTCAAAGTGTTGTATTTTAGTACTAGTGATTGTTCATATTTATCATTCCCCATTTTCATGTTGTCACCATCTTTAATTATATTTTCTCTTTCCCCTAAGATGGGCTTGAACCTTCCACTTCTTGCCTTAGTTACTTCCATTCTAAATTCATTAACGAATTCTTTGGGATACCCTCTATCTGTAAACATCATCTCCAATTTGTCACATTCCTTGTTGAAGTCCTCGTCAGAGCTTGTCATCCTTGATCCCCTGACGAATTGTCCCTTCACCAAGTTCCTTTTGCAATGGATTTGATGCCCACTCTCAAAGTGGAGAAATGAGTTAACGTATGTATCTTTCCTGTATACCCTTGTCTTAAAGGCCCTAGTGGTTTTCCTAATTTCTATGTCCAGAAAGGCAATACTGTCGTTAGATGTAGAATGTGTGAACTTGAGGAAATTAGTTGTTTCTCCAATGTATTTGATAAAATCATTTAATTTGTCATATCCACCAGTCCAGAAAATTATTATATCATCCAAAAACCTTTTGTACAATTTGCAATATCGCATATGC